>NC_051180.1:86104601-86252101 GCF_013339695.2 Rhipicephalus sanguineus
CCCGAATTAGTGGCAAATCTGCAGGCTCCATGCGTAAGCCTCGTGTGTTCATCTGAAGCTTCAAATTCGGTCATCACCCACTTGTGCTGCATAGTAAGGATCATGAAATGAAATCAGAAGTAGTGCACACATATAAATATGTATATACAACATCATGTACGAGCATATGTACATAAAAGCAATGCTTCATATGGCTTCCACATCCAGTCAAACTGGTCTGCAAAAACATAACACTTGATTTTCAAAAAATCTAAAATATTTATTGTATGCTGTGATACAGAAAGGTATGAAAATTGGGAAAGAACAGGTATGGTAATGATCACACTTTTTTTTACGTAGAAGAAAATTGCGTGTTATGTTCACTTTGACAACAAACATAAGCTGATCGAACCTGCCAATGAGGGTGCCTGAAACTTGAAAATGATTTGTTAAATTAAAATAATGAATTCCTTATTAAGATATCTTGAATAGTCAAAAAATCTAAAACGTTCTTACTGTGCTCGAAAACTAACAACAGACCTTTATTATATCAACACTAAAAAATAATTCAAGCAAACAGATCCCGAAATTCGCCCGTTGTACTAAAAATTGCAAAACTGAAACGGGCGCTTTCATACAGCAAGTCGTTTCATTGTCCTTAACAGAAAATGTTCATGTTTGACCTCGAGGTAGGGGAAATCCGCAAAACCACAAGTAGATGCACTTGGAACCACTGGAACACCACTGTCTAGATGATGCAGCATATGGCACCTCTGAAATACCACTGTCAGTAGATGGAGCACCTTTTTCCTTTAAGAATGGATTGCAAGAATATCACCCTGCATTGAAAAATAATATGCATTGTGAGTGTGTACTGCATATGCACCTCGTACTACAGCGCAAACACAATCGTAAACACGTTCCCGCTATTTATTGTGTCATTGTGTGTTCGAGCACTAATACAACGTGAATACACACCTACTTCCCCAGACCCTTTTGCTACAGTATATTGTTCATTATTGTCCTGTACACTGCAGAAAATTTAGTGCCAGTGTAATGGCATGCATGATTAGTTGCGCAGGGAACAAACGGCAAAGGGAACAAAGCTGATGCTATGTGCGCTACTGGTCTCCCTGTGCATTAAAAAAAGAAGGCGCACACAGTGATGAACCTTTTCTACAGCTGCTTCTGTTCTACAAGATGGAAAAAATTGTTAATAAATGTGCACCTACTAGCTCTGTGATCAACCTGGGCGAAATATTGTGCTGTAATAACTGTCATATACGCAACAAATGAAACCAACAGACAATATTAAGCTCTGTCTAACAAAGAAACTAGCCCTCGAACAACTACTTTCCTTTAATAACAATCATAGTTGTGTACTTGATCGGTAGTACATAGGTGTGAGCACGTATTCAGAATTTCGAATACGAATCGAGTACTTCGATAATATAGATGGCTTGCACTGACGTCAATGAGACAGTCAGGTTGGAGCACCAACATAACGGGACTTGAACTCGGTGACGTCACGTTTGTGTTATCAGTACCTCGCATGCTGGTTCCTTCGTTATTCAAACACAGATGCCCAATGACGTTCCAGCGACGTCGTTATCACACTGAAGCAGGTTAATCGCCGCGTGATTATACTGCTTTGACGTCATCAAATCCGCCATGTTGGAGCCATGTTGTGAGTCTTTGACGTCACGTGCAAGCCATGTATATTATTTAGCATATTGGGCTAAAAAGTGTGAAATCACGCTTTTTGGAACATTCGGGCAAATTCGAACAAATGAACACTTGAGTGCTACGCATTCATGTCTTTCAAGTAAGATATCACTAACACGTAATCGTTCTAAGCCTGCTAAGGTTAAACGTAATTGCGACGAATCGCCCCTGTCGTAGTGGCTGGCCATATGCCTACCGGTTGGCGCATGCCGCTATCACGATTTCTCGCGGAAAGATTGAACCGCGTCCCTCAACTCGTGATATGGCCGACGCCACGCAAAAGGTATTTCGTCCTTTGGGAAAGCGAAAGGCCTATCAATAAGTCTGACTTCAGCGCGAATGCATGCGGCAACGCCGTTACAGATAAACACCGGAAAGCACGAAAAACGCGGTTACGGCCACGTATATGAACTTGCCAGTACGGCACAGCCCTATAACCATAAGAAAGTGAAGCCATCTGCCACAGCGCTGTTGTATGCGTGCTGCGCGGCGTAAATAGGTGACGAGCAAACGCGCCTGGCCGACATTGGCTGTCGTTCCTTGAGATGAACCGCGAAGTGCGCGTCCGTCGCGGAAACTAAAACAGCTAGCCCTCGCAAGGCCTTTCGCTTTCCCAAAGGACGAAAGACCTTTTGCGTGGCGTCGGCCATATTACGAGTTGAGGGACGCGGTTAATTTTTCCGCGACAAATCGTGATCGCGGCATGCGCCAACCGGTAGGCATATTGGCCAGCTACTACGACAGGGGCGATTCGTCGCATTCCGTTTTAACCTTAGCAGGCTTAGAACGATTACGTGTTAGTGATACCTTACTTAAACGCGGCACCTGCGCTCTGATAGGAGAGGAGCGGGTACGAAGAATATTCTACAACAGGGGGTCGGCCAACTGAAGCCCGCGGGGCAGCATTATGTGGCCCCCCACACAACGTCAGGCCCTCTCCCCCCCTCCTCTTTTCACTACCTATATCTGAAGGCCGACATGGCAGTTCTGACCTCAAATGGGGTTTAGATAAGAACAAAAATTGCTTGCGGTTGGCATTACAACGATTGTTTGTAAATTGCAGCCTCAGGAGATGCGTGCTAAACACAAACGTGATTTCTATTCCAGTTTTGCACGTTATTGTTCGTTCCACGAATTCGTTTGCTTGACTGCAAACCGTCCATAACGCTGAGTACATGGGTCGTCAAAATAAGTTACGCCGCGCGCGATAGAGGCCGAAAGGGGAGGATCAACCGGTTGGAAAACGTGAAACTGCACGTGTCAAAGATGTGTGTGTGTGTGGGGGGGGGGGGGGGGGGAAGCGACACCCGAAACAGCACAATGCAGAAAAAACACGAACAAGCAGCGGCAGCGAGTGTTTCGCTTACTTAAGTTTTTTCGTATTTTTCTTGTTTTGTGTGCAGCTTAACGCGGGCGTACTGAGTCCCCAAGTAGCCAAACTGTCGACCCTGTTGCATTTATAACCTAGGTAGGTGTCCCGCCGCATTGTACGAGCTCAGGCAGACATTCACTTACATCCGAGTATTACACACGCGCTTTGAGGTATAGTGACAAAATGGCTGTGCGCAGCGGTCCACAGCCAAATGTAACATGAAGCGCGTAACAGCCGCTGCCCGACACCGCGGACGGCGCACTTTCGACGCTGAAACGATTCGCTTCACGAAGGCAGAGAACAAGGCGCGGATTCGAAGCGCGGCCGGCGCGCCAGCAAACAACGAAAGGACGAAAGAGTTCAGAACGGGTGCTGCGCTTGCGCGAAATTCGTCGCAGGCGGCAGCGGCCGCCAAGCTTCCCTGTTCCATTCAGCAGTGAACCGCTCTGTACATACAATGACATCTCAAACAAGACACAAACGCTAAGCACAACAACATAAAAGAGAAAGCAGGTACTCGCCTGGAACATTCGTGATGATAAGATCCCATACTGCCAACAATGGCGTCACAATGGCACGGCTGAATCTAGACGTATCCATTTTCGACAGCGTACAGCCACTTTCCCTACTTTCCCTGAGAAGACGCATGGCTAACTCACAACGTAGGGGCGACATCTTAGATCACACCACGCGCATATCAATCACAGCTGCACAACATATAAGTTAACACATCGCTGTACGCGAACAAAAACCAAACTATACCGCACGACGACGCACAACCACAGCCAAGCGAGAACGAAGCACAGCGCGGCCGGCGCCATAGAGTTTCCTAAAATGACCTAGAGGGAACTCTGGCGCTGCGATCGTTCAGCCACCATGGGAATGATGGGTAGTACACGGATTTGCCTAGTCTTCGTGCTTGTGGGCTTCGAACGCACTTGTGGCTTTGTTTATTGCTATGTTTTGGTTTTCTTTCGGATAAAAGAATGGATCGTTATGAACTTCGTGACCAGATTTGAATCGGTGAGCCTAAAGAAGTTAAAGTGGTGAAGTGAAACTGCTGATTTTTGCTGAACTTCGTTTTTCGACAAAGCGGATGCAGGCGACGCGGAGCCAAACGGAGCCGAAAGAACGAAGTTTAGACAAATCCGTGTACTACCCATGATTCCCATGCTGGCTGAAGCGCGATGCATTGCAGCTCCCATAGACACTAGCGCCAGAGTTCCCTCTAGTAAGTATTGTAGGAAACTCTATGGCCGGCGCGGCTTCCTCTGGCTTCCAGTCTAAGAGCACCCCACGTGATTCTGCGCGCTATCACGTGACTGCCGACTGTTTTCATCGCCGGGAGCGCTAGGAGCCTTGGCTTCCGAGATGGAAGGTGCGCTATCTCGGAGGCGATGGCGTAGTTTGTAAGAATGGCAGACTGGGCGTGTCGGTTTAGCATATTTGAAGTGTAAGGCGCGGTAACGACGACGGACAGTACGCACACGCTTGTGACAGCGCGTGATGGGCATATAAACTGTGCTGTTTTCGAAGTAAACATTGTTGAAAGTGGCGCTCTCTGTGTTTACCTTACCATGGTACCTTACACTTCAAGTACGATGTCATAGCGTGCGTAGTTCTCGCTCCCTCCCGCAGTTGCCGTAGTCTTCGTCTTTTCTCACCCTTGAGCAGTGGGATGGGAGTTGGCAGTGCGTGCGCCGTGCCGTGCATCCAGCCATCATCGGGTTTACAGCATATGACTTGCACTTATTGTCATGCCGTAAGTTTTACGAGCATGCGCGGTCATGCATGCGCTGCGCTAAATCGGCGCAGCATGTGAGGCGACATGTATACATGCATGGACGTTCGTGTGTCCTAGGAACTCTCTCATGCAAAGGTGAGCGCAGGGAGGGGGAAGGGGGGCGGCCGCTTTCTCAAGTAAACTGTAAGGGGGCGCCAATTCTGCCCCATACATTTACTCTGTCGAACCTCTGGAGTCATCTTTAATGCGCAGGGTTATGGCTGCGCATGCTCTTCGACAATAATGTCAACGGAGGACCTTCGATGGTGAATACGAAGCGCAATTTACCTCCAACCTTTTTACCCCCGGTGGCCGTCGGGAGAAGCACGCCATCGCTTCATTTTCATTTTTGCGTCCATGGTTCATCCATGGTTGAGCTTGTTTTGTTCCTTTCGGACTCGACAAAGTGCAAAGGGGGGGGGGGGGTGCTGCAGTGAGACTTGCCCCTCCCCCCTGATGGAGAAATCTGAGCACGCCCATGTTCTCATTTTCCTCGTTCGGTAGTGAGGTGTTAACATTATTGTTACTCATGTGTGTCCCCTTAAGGTGACATTAATTTCCTTCCGAGTCTTTGCTTACCTTTTCCAAGTGCTTCTGTGCGGAAATCATTAACGTGGAGAAACTGTGCAGCAAGTTTTTGGCTTGGTATACGGAACCGATAATGATTTCCCTGCAGGTTTCCCTTGCATGGATGAGTGGTACGAATTCGGGTGTTGAAGTGTTAGCTTCCGTAATGTTTACATAAGCTGCCTAATTAGTACCACAAGGCAAGTGTCATTGTATCCCATCTTGTTTAATGAACCTCAGTGAGGCCTCGGCTTACTCTAATGTTTGTGGACGAAAAATTCATACCACAGATACATTTTCCACTGCACGCACGTAAACAAGTGGGTCGTGAAACTTTATGCATCAGTGTGTAATGTATGCATAATTACGTATGTCAGAATTGCGTGCTCTATGTTGTATACATTCCACATGTACAATTGTACTATATTAGCCTATATCTTGGCCTGTTCAAAGTAATTCTTTTTTGTCTGTCTTATTGGCTAAGTGAACAATTAAAAGTGTTCATACCAAAACTTGTAAAGTGTTCATGCAGGCGGGAAGTTCTCTGTCCCACTTACAGCTTATACCCAGAAAGGTTTTGTAATGATTTCAACTTCTGTTCTAAATTGCTTCTACATTTGTATATGCGCCCTCGTATAAATGTTCATGCGGTGATATGTATACTGGAAAATATGAAACGGTAAGGCACACCTCGAGCCTGTGCAAAAAAAAAGTGTTTGCTGATTTTCTTGTACATTTTCTCGAGTCTTGTAGTATTTGTGAAGCAATGATACTTCGTCATTTGTCTATGGTATGGTATGGTAAACTTGATTGAGGTCCTGCAGGGCGTGTCTCAACAGGCAGCGGGCCGCTCCCACGTAGGGACCGTATGTGAAAATAAAATATCACGAGAATTAACATTGTGCCAATGGCTCCACCATTTACTTGTTTCCGTAATGTCACTGACATCGTAACGTTATAAAAGGCAGTACAACAACAGACGCATTGCGCAATGCACGCGATTTTAATATGCGTGCATGGATGCAGCTTACTGCTTCAATGTGCACCCTTCACTTCTTCCATTAACACCCTTATGAAAGACAATAACACCCTTTTTCCGCGCACACCCTTCTCTTAGGGTGTATATCAAGGAAAAAGGGTGTTGTGCAATGGAAAAAAGGGCGTTAATGTCATTAACACCTTTTTTACACCCTTAAGGGTGTAAAAATGTTTAGTGTGTAATGAAGAACACAGCACACGCCTGTGTATATGTGCGTTATGATCCCTTTACTAATGGGTCTCAGCACGCAGTCACGAAAAGGCTTTACGATACAATTCATCTTAAGAGAGAGAGGGAGAGAGGCAATCGCGATGCTGGCTGTGCTGGCAAATGAAAATAAGCACTTACGAGCAAATAGCTTTGTGGACTTGGCCCCTGTAGAAGATATCCCAAAAGGTAATGCATAAGCAACATAACTTTCGTATATCTTTATTTAGATATTTTTCTTTATCCATAGCGTAGAGTTTTGTTCTTGCGTGTCTATCCCGCGTCAAATTTGCGCGGCAGTGTTCTGAAATATACCGGCGTCTCCGTTTTTCTGGGAAGCGGGAATTCTTCCAAGGTACGCAGCCGATAAGTCTTGATAAATGAACGCTTTATGCGGCGTTCTGGCTCAGCTGCATACTGTTTTTGTGTTATCCTTTCGACACGGTGCATGTATCAGTGTCTTCGTCGACATGATCCAGTTTGTTTCGCACGCGAGCAGGCTATAAAGAAGTGCATGGTGTCCGAGAAGCGGCTCTTGAAATACGGTTCCCGTTTTCCTCGGCACTCGCTGCATAAACATCGAAGCAGCGTATAGCGGTGCTCCCGAGGCCGCACATTTTGATCGAAATCACCTCCAAACAAATTGCTGCCTCGCTAGGGGAGCGGAGCGCAGATACGACACTGAATGAAACAAAGCTTTAAATTCGCAGCTGCAGTATAGCTTCGTGGATAGTTCTGCCCGTCTGCTTTCATAATTCTCCCACGCGTTTTGCAATGTCTAATCCAACCTTAAGCACGGCCCTCCAATTTTTTTTTTAGCCAAGTCGATTCGAAGCCATTTTTCCCATTTCACCTCTTCGTGTTCTGTGTAGATGCATACGCCATAGATCATTTATTTTAATCCAACCAAGTCTAATGAAACGTTTGCTGAATAAGCGTTTATTTTAACGTGACAAACTTACAGGAAGGCTTACTGCAGGTTTTCTGGTAGTCTGTACCGATGCTTAGCTTCTTTAGATTTCAGCAAACCAATTATTAGTCCGGTGATTCTAAATCTAACTAACTGAAATACAGTTTAATTCTTCTTGTTACCGATATATGCTCTTTGTCCAGAAATAAATGTGATTAATTTATCCTAATTATATTTGGTTCCGCATGAATTATACATGAGATTCTAGGGGTTAAGGGCAGTCTTAAGGGCAACAATATTGGTAAGTTTACATAAATGATGAAGAACATATTTAGTGGCATCTTATACTCATGAAAGAGTGTCATGTTTACGATATGTATGACCCGTCGGTTTATAGAAAGCACAGCATACGGAGCCCAAATGTCTCGTTAAACATCTGTGTGCTGCCTAAGAAAATAATAGTTCCAACATATATATATATATATATATATATAGATATATATATATAATATATATATATATATATATATATATATATATATATATATATATATATATATATATATATATATATATATATATATATATATCACGTTATATTCTATGGCTCCATTAACATTTGCGTGCTATACACCCGAATGTTGCAAAAAAGGGTGTGTTACCGGAAAACCGACAGCGTAGGAGACCATAGGAGAGCGTAGCAAACCGACCAACCGACCACGTAGCTGTAGTCAGAACACGTTAACCTCTGTACTATCGCACAAAGTTCACGCTTTTGAGGTTTAGCGCTCTGCATAGACTTTGGATGTGGTGGTAGTGTCTGAATGTATATTTCGTAGACCAGAAGCGGACAATGTTCCCGCGAAAGACATTGACGCTGTAAGGAAAATGCTGCCATGTAACGAACGTTTGGTAGATGCTAGCGGAAAAACGTAGTGCTTACAAGCAACATTGAGGGTTACGTTCTAGATCAAGCTCAAGCGGTGGCTAACACCCACAAGCGTTCAAGCGTAAACAAGCATTGCCGAGTGCGCCAAAAGAGAGAGCCCGGTTTATTAGAGTGGATGCTTTCTACTTACGGCAACTAGGTCGAAATGACAACACCTTGAAGGCTTCACGCTGCACAGCGGTATGCTGGAAGAATATCTCGTTTTTAAATTTCGACTTATCTTCGTTGTCACACACACTGACGGCAATCGCATATCACTTAACTAATAAATAACGTTTCTTTGTTTTCGCATGCCGTGGTAAGTGCAAAAAATATTAAAAGAACTTTCTTTAGGCTATTTCTTATTAGACCATTAGATTGAGCGACCAACGTACAGCGCTTACTGTAGGCGATCGAACTGCAATTTTATACTACGTAGGTTGGTATCAGGATTTCCGAATATAAAAACTTCAAACGCTAAGGTTTATTTACTTTTTCCTTTTTATCTTATTTGTTATCTCTCGCACCTGTTGATAACAAATAAGATAAAAAGGGAAAAAAAACCCTTAGCGTTTGAAGTAATTAGCTCTCCTGGCCCGCGATTACCTGCAATATGGAGGCCTCCCACCTTGGGCAGTCAGTGCGCTTGCTTACAATAAACGCTCATTCTCTCTCTCTCTCTATCTTATTTGTTTGTTGTTTGCTACAGCTGAGGAATATTTAATGTGCACTCTGTACGTATCTTTTTGTTCATTTGTGTTGTTGAAGCAGGACTATCTTTGTCACGCAATATTAACCTAAACGAGGAGTATCGGGCATTACGCTTTGTGCGAACCTCTCCTACACAAACGCTTAATACAAAAAAATAAGAAAAAAGAAAAAGAAACATATTGGTATACCGGCACCTACAGAGCCCAAATATCGATTATTTAATTTGAGGGAACAGTCATTAACGTTCAGGAGAGCTAATTACTTCGACAGCATGCAAGAAACAGGTCTAGAGCAAAAGAAATGCTCCGGTACTTAAGAACGAAACAAAAATTGGGGGACGCTTAAGCTTCGCCTTTAAGAGCTGAACGCGATAGCGATATTCTGTTCCTAGTGCGCAGTTCGAACACTACGAGGGTTTAACAGAATGCGCCCACTAAGGCGTGTGCCGTATGTAATGGGTAGCATGCTTTGAACCAGGAGCAATTATGCGCGAGAAACTTCTTCGAAGTTGCGATGCACCCACTACGTGGTCTTAAGGGAATACGCGCACTAATGTGTGCGCCTTTTGTAAAGGGTGGCTGTCTTTAAACCACGAAGTCGTTATGATATTGGCATGGTGTGACGCCCTATGGCAATGTACACTTGTACCACGCAATACTACTGCGATATTACATCTCGTACTGTGACACCTGTATACAGGACGCGTATTTTTGGGAAGCACGAAAGTTACTTTCAGTGCAGCTCCAAGCAGAGGCGTGGCTGTGTGGTAGAACACCTGCTTGCCACGCAGACGGCCTGGGTTCGATTCTCATTCGGACGCAACATTTTTATTATTTATTTTATTTGAAGCTTTTCGATTTTTCGGTCACGGACATGATGATGATTTTTCGCTCACAACCAACGGCCCCGACGCCGACAGCGCAATTTCTGCGATACGAGCTCTTTAACGCTATCGCGTTAAAATGACATTTTACAAAGACAACTATAGAGAAACAACGTAAATTTAAGGCATAGAGCTTAGCCAATAAAGAATAAACGTAGCCGTTTACTTATATAAAAAAATTAAAAAAGGAGGAAGAGTGTAAGTGGTTGAGCCTGGCAGAAATTAGCAGGCGAGTATCCCTCTTAATTACCCGCGTGCCTATTATGACCGGGTCATAACATTAAGCCCATGTATCGAGTTACCTAAGCTCCAGAAAGCTCATGAGTCGAGTTTACATTGTGTATTATTATAAGTGGCGTACACGATCCGTGGCTTTACGCAAGCCTAAATAAAATGAAAAAGAGTTTGTTAGACTTGTAATGCGCTCGATATTATCAGTGGGTTTTTATTTACTATGCAGCAACTCTCAGCTTTCATTAAACTTTATTCTGACCGCTCTATTAATATTGAAACAAATCTACGATTTGTTCGCCCTCCGTAATTCGATGCGATGATGACGCGGCTGCTGGTGGCAGGGATGATGGTCAAGTATTCTTTATTTTAGAAAATAGAAACAAGCTATCTTGTATAGGTGTCTCTCAGGTGAGTCGTTTCCTTAGTCCGAGATGACATAGCCTTCTTCCATCTACATTTTTCGGTACACAGGTCGTCCCCCTCTATTCTGACCAACGGCAAATTGGAGGATGTTATAACGGAAATTGTTGTATGTAATTTAATGCTTTGTATCGCCTACAAGATTATTTCTAACATTCGAATTGGAGATTCTCAATGCGCGTAGCGCAAGAATGCTGACGTATCATTGCTACCATCTCTAGGAAAGAGCGTTCGTTGATATTTAAACAAAAAAAAAGAGAAGAAGAAATACACTTAGCGCTCGATGGCGCCGAGAGTTCTAGAGTACATGAGATTTGCCAAGACACTACTACAGGGATGAAGACGGGCTAGCCCCTTGTAGCAATAATTGATAAATATTGGATTGTCGCAATGGATGTTGTATCTTATCATAAATTGTTATCGCACAAGCAACTAAAATTACATGGCTTCGTTCGCTAATCGAAGTGGCTTTTGAAAACATGCAGCATAATTTTTTTAAACTTCAATAAATTAAACTAGTCGTAAGATCCCTTTCGCAAAACTGTACGCCCTGAACACAAAGCAATTTTAACTAGAAAAAGAATTAGTGCGCAGTTAGCAGGAAGACTGCAAGACAAAGCGTCACTTGCTACATCACCGTTTTCAGGCTTTTCTGCGATATCCTACATCTCATCATTCTCAATTTTTGGTGCCGACAAAGCTTTTTCAATTTTTTTTGTTTCCTTCCACAGTTCATCCTGTTTGCGCCTCTCCACAATTGGTTCGTTTCTCCAGTCGCAATTATTATATTCAAAGCACAATACTCATAACGCCTTCCACCTGCTCCAAGGTCACTTTTATCTTCTCAACGTCACAAATAACGTCATCGTTCTTTTTTCAAAAAAATCTCTTTGATTGTGCGCTTCGTGTTTATCTCGCACATTCATCCTACCAACTGACGTCTAACATTTGAGCGCGCTTAAGTGCTCGCTGCCGCTTACAAGCGCCATGGTATCTTGTACGCAGCAAACCAAAACCAAATTCAGTCTCGACCACGGCGGTGTGTAAACAATAAATAAATCAGGACTCCTTCCGCAGTAAGCAGTGGTCGCAACTCGCTCTCGTAGTTGGCTACAGACGTTTGTGTGCAGTTTCGCGATTGGCTCACTGTCCGCGATGCCGCAGCAGCTCACTCCATAAGCCGGGCGTGTCTCGTCTCAAACAGTGTGGGCGTTTCTATTTAAATATATTTTTTTTACTCGGGTGGTGTCGACCAGAGGTATTACTTATTTATTACGCGCAGCTGGCTGTCCAAGAATTAAAAAAAAATAGTATTACAAAAAGCTGGTGCATGTACAGTCAAGAAAATAAAACGAGTGGATGGATGAAGGGAGATCTCTTAAAACGCTACACAGAGCAAAAAAAAAGATATTAAAAAAAATAAACTATCGTTTCGCCTTGTGAGGGCGCTTCGAATAAGCGGCTTTCAATCTTTAATGACGAGTTGACGCAAGGGGACCGCTAATATGCTCCGCGCGCTATTGTGAGCGCGTGCAGATGAATACTGATCTGCCCTTTGAGTGAAGAACTGAGCTAAGGAACGAAAGGGAAGGAGCAAGGAATGAAGTGTCTGTTTGGTGGTGATTCAAAATCCTACTCGCTTCTTACGTATAGAGAAATGTTTCACCCCATTCCCCTCCGCCTCCCTTATCTTTTGTTCCTATTCCGGGTACCCTTCTTTATTACGTCTCTGTCTCCCCTTACTCCTGCCCCGACACAGAATAGTGAACTGGATATTTATCTTTCACTTAACCTCCCAGTCGTCATCATCTCATTCCTCCATCTCACTCTCGTTCTCTCTCTCTCTTACACATATCGGAATGCCCGTCCTATTGTGATTCGGTATGAATTACGTTTTATACACGACATAATCCATTCGACTCTTATGTAAAGCGCCAAGTCGGTTGGAGCTGTAAGGTGTCAAAATTAAATTAACCGTTCGTGGCTTTTCAACCTGGTGCATTTAAGACGAGGGCAAGTTATCCAGGTCTTTAAACGGAAGTGGAAGATGTCCCAAGTAGAAAGATGGGCATGACATTTATATATATATATATATATATATATATATATATATAACAAGGGCAGAGTGGTTATTTCCTTGCATTGCCGTTATTCACGTGATGTACCATGGAAGAAAAAAAACTGCGCTTGCCTCCTTGGGTGCTTAGAACATTGTATTGAACACTGGGTCCTTTAGGTAACGCTAAACGTCTGAGAAGGCCACATAGCTTCACTTGCTTGATGGCAAATCGCCCTTAAGGGGTAAATTTCTTAGAGCTGCGTTGCGCGGCGATGGCACCTTCGAGACGATGTATTGCAAAGCATTTGGAACGTGCCCCTAGGATTTTACTGATGTTCACATCAATAAAAAACAATAATCATTTGCGTACAATGAGAGCGAATAATATCAGTATATCTTATTATGTATCTCGCGCTAAATTCATTACTCTATACAAGTTAACTTGGTTTATCCTGACCTTATGGAAATGCCTGCAAAAAGCATTTCTCTCTCTCTCTCTCTCTCTCAGCGTTTTCGTATACGTAGGCGAGCTTCTTGCCAGGCGTCAAAGCAGTATGCTAAGCCGCCATATTGATTGAACATTAGAAAAGCCCACGTTGTTCTTGCCTAGAGCGCTATTTTCATCAAATCGCCTTCTTTGCCCAAGTTCGTACAAACTCGTAGCTTGAACCAATTTACTTTCGATATCCACTTCGCGGTTTGTGCTGTAGTTTTGATGGAATACTGGAACACGTGTTCCGTGGTTCCTTACCCTGGAAGTGGTGTTACTTTGGGGCATCGCTTCTCAATCCGTGCTGCGCACGTGTTCTACGCATCGTTAGGAATGTGCCGCAAACAAATTGATGAATTTCTGTCCGCCAGTCGTTGATCCCTGGTTACAGGTGAACGTTTACAACAAGAATGCAACTGAGAATTCCGCTGATCAACAGAGCCGCCGGCAACACTCGCATGCTCGTTTGGTCTTATCGATCACCTCGTCCATGCTAATGGTTGTCAACGCCGATGCTAAAAGTGACCACTCTCAATCTTCCGAGTGACACTTAGATTAAAGCTGGGGAGGATTCTTTTTCATGCCCCCCCCCCTTTTTTTTGGTTCCTCCTGTCGTAATTAGCGCAGCGGTGTTCGATCCCTGATAAGAGGCCCCGATAAGAGTTAATTGCGGTCTGCCCGTTCTAGCCCGGCGGTTGCGACCTGAAGCATCGAAGTGGTAATTGATTGTCCTCGGAAACCATTAAACTTAATCTCCGCTCCTCCGCCATCTCGCCGAGCCCCGAATCATTTATTCCGAGATGCTGCTCCCATCTAGCGGCCGATCCCTTATATAGCTCCATGCCTTCCGGCGAGACGTTAAATTCTCGTAAGTGGCTGAAATTTTCGCGCTGATGAAATCAACCGTAACGTATGGAACGGTATATTCCCTTCATGTCTGCGAGCGCGAACCGTAAGCGACATTTTTTTTTTCACCCCGTCGTCCCGTACAAACGGAGCGACGGTGCAGGTTAGTCGTTCGGTAGGAAGGCAAATGCAGCGAAAACGCGAACTTAGCGGCGTTATTGGGGTACTTCGAAACTTCGTCCCTATTCGCTTATCTCAGCCAATGGAACGGAATTATGATTTAGGAGGCACTCTTCCATAACTGGATCCACGTGCCGTGGCAATAACGCGCACGTCACGCGCCGGAAAGAACTCGGGCTAAGTGTAATGAGAAAGCTTATTAAAAGGGGAAAAAAACCTTACGGGGCGTCTAATACGGGGCAACCTGCGTTCGCACGAGCCGCTTAACCTTGTAACGTTCCAACTGGTCTAAGTATCGCTTAACCGAGGCGTACATAATAAATATTTTAAGTACGCCATTCAAGTTCTGTCAAGTACCTCAAGTGGGGTCGCGCATGAGATCCCGTTACATATATGCCGGTCTGCTTAACGTAATTAATTTATGTTCCGCATGCTACCGTATCATACTTATCGTTAATCCTTATTAATATTTGGAAAGGTATTTAAAAAATATAATTATCGGGATCGGCCATCCGAGTTCACGGCCGAAGAAAGTGAATGCTAGGAAACCAAGCCATAATAATGAGATACTCCCATTTCTTAACGCTCTGGCGTTGTTGTTTATGAAAACTTCGGCAGACCCCACGCGTTGTAGGAATCGGTTTCATGCGAAGTAATCAGCGAGTACTTCTATGCTGTATTTTATGGCTTTTGAGCCAAGCGTTAAGACGTGTATCGACGTGTTTTTGTAAGTGTAGTGGCTGTGTGCACATCGTGGGCTTACCAGGCACATCAGCAACACTGGCGTTTAAAGGGTAACTCATGGTGCGACGTAACGTCAGCGCTCACGTTAGAGTACATGCGTCAGTATTATCGAAACTAAGTGCACTTTATGTCGCAATCATGTGAATATCATAGGTAACTTTCGTTAACGTTATCCTCCGGGGTCGAGCAATGCTTCATCTTCAATATAGCTTACTTAATCATAGGAATACAAATGTAATGTTTATTAGACTGCTATAAAAGCGGAGCCAACGCTGGGGCCACAGACGTTAATCTGATATGACGCCTTTATCGTTGGAGTATACATGTGTAGTGTTTATTGCTTTCTTGTAAAATTAGATAGCCAGCACCACTAACACAATTGACGTTCACCGACATTACGCCTGCATAGACTGTTTTTCCAAAACAGCTTACAGACCTGGCGTATCTCGGTGGTAGAATACCTGATTGCCACGCAGGATGTTTGGGTTCGATTCCTGCTGGGGTCCCAAATTTTATTCTTTCCATTCGTTGGGTCAACGCTACCGATGTCGGTTTTACTTAACGCTCTCGCATTTAAATTACCAATGACTGTTCTCGCCGTTCCTGGGTAGATATAAACTGTCAATCACCTGTGGCGCATACCCGTACACCACGGCCCATGGTAAACGGGTATATGCCACACGTGTCTGGGCAGATCCTCTTACTCTCCCATGCCAATTTTGGTTTACACCAAGGTAAGGAGGCGATCATGAGAGCACCCAGACGTAGATAGATAGATAGATAGATAGATAGATAGATAGATAGATAGATAGATAGATAGATAGATAGATAGATAGATAGATAGATAGATAGATAGATAGATAGATAGATAGATAGATAGATAGATAGATAGATAGATAGATAGATAGATAGATAGATAGATAGATAGATAGAAACGCTCAAAGTGCCAAAGGTTCACTAAGAAATGCATCGCATTTAATATGAAGGAATGCAAAGCAGAGCAAGTACAGGATAACGCACTATATGCGTTGTGATTTGCCGTCTCGAACTGTGCCACTACACTTGAACAAGTGCAACATTTTAATGCAACGCCGACGTACCACTACTCTGCCACTATGCCAATGCGTCATTTTGTTACGATATGATGAATAACGGTTGGTGTGCAGTTGAAGCATGATGAAATGAGTAACCTGCACTTCGTGTATATGCCCTGTGGACGTTGACGATGTGGCTATTTGTTAAAAGCGCTGGATAGAACATGGTGCACACGATGTAGCCGGTGGGTCAATGGCCCAACAAACAGATTTTGACAAGTTGTCCGAAAATAAAAAGAACTCGCATTCAATTAACGCTATGTTGCAATAAACGATGCGAAACTTGCTTGAGTTCGCGAGGTAAGGATAAAAGCCGTGCACTCGGGCATAGCCTCGTACAGCTGTTACCCGTTCCAATCACGCGAACGAAGTTGATGTAAAATTCTTGTCGTGGAACAAATGTCGATCGGTCGAGTTGCAGTCCAGCACATTAAATCACTTTTAGCTGTGATGTACAATGCGTACTCGTTCGTTTGTTCTCCCCTGTATCGACTGTACTACGTCCAAATTAGACTGATGCCGACACGCAATAAAAAGTCGTCGCAAGTCAGCGCTGTGTTTGCCTTCTCTCGTCTAGGTCGTGTATTTAGAGTTGTTGCCTGCATGTTGAGAAGCGTACCAATCAGCCCGAACCGGCACGGTACTGATGAGAGATGCGTACATTCAGAAGCATGGCAAATTCATCTAAATAGATCTATTAGTTCACACCCTTTAAGTGAACTTCGTTGCAATTCCATTCTCGGGAATTGGCCAAGAATGGACTCGCACCCAGTGGTCGAAATTCGTTGCATGTATTTGCAGAGAAGATACGATGACCCCGGCAAGAGGCAAAAAATTGAGGAATCATTCCACTCTGGGAAAGCGTAGGACCATCGACGCTGTTTGGCACACGAAACAGAGGTGACGCAGAATTTGGAACCATAGCCTACCGCACACCTTGCAACTAAATCTGAAATATCTGTGCGGAAAGTCCCTCTGAATTTAACGATTTCTCCTCTAAAGCTTTCCATTTGAGTAGCATGCGTCATTTTGCCTCAACATGCCTCCTCTTGTATAGCTTGCGGCATGCGCTTGGCGTTTTGTGCACAATATCAATTGGTGTCGGCCGCCCGTGGGTCCTGTTCATAATTTTCAGCGGACCGGCAGGGAGTAGTGACGTTTTCCCAATTTCTGGGGCACATACCTGAGCTAGGGGTTCTCGCACACACGCACAGACACATGCAAGCCGTATACATCCTCGCTGTGCAAGGAATGGGCAAGCGTCACAATTAAAACGTTATGTTTAAGATCAATTCCACTTAACCATCAGGAGCGGGAGACACACTTGAATATTATTGTGAAATGCTACTCATCCCTAGTTTCGGGTTATTTTACACGCACCAATGCGTAAATGTCCTTAAATTGACACCCCCTATAAAGCTTTATTTTACATCGCGTAGGAAGGCGGAAGCTCATCAGCCATCTTATGCTTAAGGTGTTAGAGGAATGTTCCTGCATCGAACCTCCATGTACAACTTATTTTTGAAGCTCAATCCCGCTGTCCTAAGCCTTCATAAATCGAGAAAAAAAAACAGAACTTTTCTCGCATACTTTGCCTCAGAGCCCTAATTCCTCCCAACCTCCAAACTTGCTCCGTAGACGCAGTAAATGTCACGCATTTCCGAATATGCATTACATCGCACAAATTAGCTCCTGCGGCCCGATAAGACGAGCGAGTCGGCCGCGTCTAAGAAAGTTTTTCGCCGAAGAGAGCTCGTCCGAAATCCCATCACCGCCCACACTTCGTCGGCATCTCCTTATTAACGTCATTAGCGCACACGCGGGATGCCCGGAATATCCAGCGCGCTCGACCGTGCATCTACGTATTTCAGGTAGGGGGTGTATTGATCATAATCCTCCCCCAAAAACAAGACGGTAAAATACGTAAGCTAAAACAAATCTCGTAGCTGTAACGTTGACGCATGCTGGGTATCTACGATCGTAAACTTCGAGCTGCGCTATCGCGGCGTTACACGGCGGACGTGACCAATGCGGCTTAGTTTTCTTCACAGCGGTGAATGGACCAGCGCGTCCGGCGCCCTTAACAGTGTGCTTATCTGACCTCCAGGCGCCAGTTAAAGAAGACTCGTAAGCCGCTGAGAGTTGCCCGTGTCTTACGAGCGCCGCCTCAACGAACGCCGGTATCCGAGCAATTACCGAGCGGAATTTACGATCGCGGATTGGCGCAGGTGAGGTGTAATGATCACGGACGCATGCCTCTCGCTTCTTAGGCTTAGGGCTTCTATAATTGCTACTTCAGCGCGCCCAATTTTTGTGCGCTTTTCTCTTGCGCAACAAGATCACAGCCCCGTATTCTGTGCTTGGTTATCCTGCTGTAACTTATTAAGGAATAAGGCGTGTTATAATGAGGCAGATTTATTCTTCACACTTTTCGGATAGTTATACGTCCTCAGCTTTCTTTCTTTCTTTTTTCTAGCGGGACGTGTACGTTTCTGCCAGCCAAAGTTACGCGCACACTGTTTAATGCTATATCTGCATTTTGTGCCCATGCGATGCTTATCATTCGTGGGAGATTTAGCGCCTTAAGTGTTAGTGTCATACAATGGCTTTTTGATAATTTCTGAGCGCTGTAGTTGAATGCAAATGAAGTAGGGTTTACTGCTTATGTGAAACATAACCTTCATTTTTAGCTACAACATTTGTTTAGCATAATGCAAGCTGCGTGCAGCGCATCAAACACCATTCGTGTAACTTATATACGATAACTGCTTTACCTCTAAAGTCTGCACTCCGATATTATGCGAAGGCGAGACGCCGTATTACGTTCCTGCGGCTAGCCTCAACATTATATACTTCACAATAACGCCTTAACTAATAAAATCGTCATCGCGTACGCTGAGATCTCTGCACCTCTCTTAATACCGAACAAAGCTCGCCCGAGCAGCATGGATCTCAGAGACTTTAGCTTGAGTAATACGGAATGCCCGACGCAGATAATAATCATTAGCCGAGATAAAAAGCCACGCCAGGGCTCTCCCCAGTCTCACTGTAAGGGAAAGTTTTCAGAAGAGGCCTATTAGAGGAGCAAAATATGGTTTCCAAAAAAGAAGAAAACGTACTTTGTCTTCACAAGCACCCGAGCCGTAAGACTTCATAACTTTTATCTTCTTCTTGAAAGCCCTGCTTCTCGCATCATGACACAACACAGTCTCTTAGGGCAATGAAAAGCAGAAGAAGAGCTACCGAGAGGGAATGCTCTTAACCCGTAGGCGCGCACAGACAATGATGTATACCGCAAGAACTCATAACTCTGGCTGTCGTCACTAAGGAGCGCCTGAAGACAGACAAAAGAGCGCCGCTGTGCAGTGATTCTATATCACCCAGCCGACAAAGCGACAATCTCCCCGGCTCACGACGCCGCGTGGCACCACGCCGTTGGGGTGGTTCTCGTGCTTCAACTCGCGCAGCAGTGTTCCAAGAGAAACGTGGCTACGATGAATGGTCGCAATATACGGGGGGACGCTTTTGTCGGCTCACGAGGCCGCATTGCCGCTTGCTTGCCCCCGTGTCGCCTTGCTCCAGCTGCAACACTCCCTTCCCACTTCTTTTGTTTTTGCCGTCGCTGTAAACACGAACATTCGTGTTTTCTCTTTTTTTTTCTCGCGGCCCAGATGCGAGGGAACGCTGCAAGGAAGAGAGACGCCCGGAGCCATTGACCCCTACAATTCATATGACCTTTCGGCGTTCCACTTTTCTTCTCTGTTATACCGTTATTTTCCCCTCTATACGTTTCATGCCCTGCGTAGCACATACTCCAGTATTCCAAAGCAACGGAGAATCACGGTGTCGTAGCTAGTGCTGTCGTCGCTTCTTGCCTTGTTCTTCGAAGAGGCACTGAGAAGGAACGAGAGGGAAGACTACAAGCTTCGAAGCTGGTTCGGCAAGCACTTTACATCGCTCCAGTATCGCGTTTCACGAAAGCTCGTAGAAGGAACGAGAGGCAATCATACATGAAGACATCACCGCGTGAAACATTCTTCTCTCAGCTAGTTCACTTCACCCCCCTCCCCCCACCCCCTCTCGACACCCAACTACAGCCTCAACATGCATAGCGCTCGTTGGTGTGTGACTAAAGTAAGAGCTCCGACGGCTCGAACAAGTAGAAACTCGACTTATAAAAGACAAAGAGGACGAGAAGACATCCTTGTCGAGCGGCTGCAAAAGCTCGTGTTTCGTGTCCGACGCGAGACGTCGAAAGCCATTTATTCTGAACAGCGTCCGCCCGTCGTGTTATCCTCGCGGCGCTTCGGCACTGTCGGGGATTTTTTAGCACTGCCAGAGGCAGTCACTTCAGCCGAAGGCGTCAGTCGGGATAAAGCCGTCTTCCTAGCGAACTTCCAAAGCGATCGGCCCCGGCAAGTGTCTCGGCTCGCGTTCTCTCGAAAATCAACTTTGCATAGCTTTATTTGTGCGATGAAAAAGTCCGCGAGATAAAAACGAAGTCGAGATACATCAACGTTCGAGTAGTGCATTAACTTATACATGTCAACAAAAAAAAAAAAAAGGAAAGAGAGCTTTAAGCACAGATGCACGTCCATGTGTGATTTATGACTGGTACTCTATTCTATAACATTATAACATTCCACTACCATTACGTGAGTCTATCGTATGGAAATTTTTCACAGACAGCAAATTCTACAGTGTTAGCTCGGACATGTTTCTTACGACAGTATCACATCTAGCATTTTAATAAAACGTGTCTTAACATACAGTGCGAGCACCAACATGCCTAATGCAGTTCCTGAGCAGTATGATGTCAATACGAAAAACAAAAATGGTGTCTGCGTATTCAAGCGAGTACAAGCAAAATAATTCACTCATTAAGTACACAGTAATTAAAGTGGAAATGTACATTTCTCATCGCAGCCTGAACATAAGGACATATCCTTCCAAATTCGCTGAAATCTTTCTAATCGCACGAAACAGATTATTTGTGCAAGCACTGAACCAGGAATCAGCAAAGAGGCATAAATCTTCGGGATAGAAGTTTAAATGTGGGCAGTTGTTTCTCCTTTATGTACCGTGTCATTCTGGCACACTCGCTCGCATTCTACTAATTCATTGAGAAGCGCGCGAAAAGAATGACGCGTACGGTTGAGAGCAGCCGCTGTGCCTCCTGCAGAAACGACACGCCGTCTCAGACTCGAAGCAGTAAAATCAAGTGCTTAGCGCTGAAATAGACTTGAGGCACCGGCGCGGCTTTCGCGCCAACTGAAACCGTTTTCATTTAATTTTTTTTCTTCACGTTATAGGACACAATAACTTATCGTACAGCTCCCTTGTATTTTTTTGCTTCTGATTTCATAAAATGCACTCTAAAGGGCAAAAAAGAGTCATTTGACTCTTTTTTGAGCCTCGACTTACCACGTATATGACTCCCTTCGAACTCTCTTTGGGGTTCATTATACTCTTGTAGGAGAGTCGTGTGGACCCAAAAGAGAGTCATATAGGTGGCAAGTCAGGACGCACCGAAAAGAGTAACACATTCTCTTTTTCTACTTTCTAGGAGTTTACGTAGCCGCAAACAGTAACGTCCTCAACGTTATCTTTACGGCATGGGCGGTTTAAGTATACGGTACATTCATAAAATTATTCTTTCCTTATGGCCTCGCAATAAAGGAGCGCGAAATACTTTGTTTCCTAAGCCAGCATCAGCGCAAAAAAAAAAAAATAAACGAAGAAAGGAAAGGGAATGAGAAGGGGACAGTGGCCTCCTAACTCAGGCCCCTCCCAAAAGCAGGCAGGCGTTATAGGACGTTCAGGCAGGCCGCGTCGTCCCTGGGAACAGTGATAGGCTATCAAACGCCTTCCCGCGCTTCGTGACGACGCCGCAACGTCAACAACCGCTGCCGGGACGCGCGCGGAAACCACAATCAAGGTCGGTTTTCGGAGGGGAGGCGCTGCAGTCAGCGATCACACCACGTTTCTTCTTCCGGGGTGAGCCGCCGCATCACGCAGGAACCGACGCGAAAACGACGAAACCGAATCAACACACACACACACACACACACACACACACACACACACACACACACACACACACACACACACACACACACACACACACACACACACACACACACACACGCACACACACACACATATATATATATAGATATATATGCGGCGAGCGTTATGTTGATGGGTAGTGGGAAGGGAACTCGGGAGGGCACAGTATTCGCAAAGCCAGGTAAGGAGCAGGAAGGAAAAAATAGGGAATATGGGGGAAAAGAGGGAGGTCGCTGCGGAAGGGCCCATCTAAACTGCTCGGGCGTAAAGGGAACACCGAGACAGGAAGGCGCTGAGAGGGAAAGCGTGATGTAGAGATAGGGAAGCGAGGAAGATGCCCGAGGCGGGGCGGCTGGCGAAAGCATAATAAACTGCGGTGCGCAGGACGGCGGGGGAAAATGGGTATACGAACATGGAACAACAAAAATCTAGACGTGGACGAGAAAATGAACTGCGATCCCACGTACAAATGGGCGGATGCTCGAAAATGGGTAAAAGAGTGAAGGCTGGAGGCGAGAAAAGCAAACACTAGTGTAGCGTAGGAATATATAACATACAAGATAAAGAATCAGTAGGGTTATATAAAAGGGATAAAGAAAATAAACAATGTAATGCCTCGGGTGCCTTGGGGTATAACCACATGGCTGTCGAGGTGAGAGAAAGAAAAGGGCTAAATAGGGAGACCCTTCGTTGGGGAAAGCGTAGGTGTAAGTAGATAGGGGAAAAAAAGGGTTGAGAAACAAAGGAGGGGTCCATGAAAAGGAAGGTGAAGGGCGGAAAGGGAAAGGGAAGGGTGTTGCGGAATTGAGCGGGCCCCGACAGCGCGTGGGCCGCCGGGCGCGCGCGCGGCGTTGGCCCGTGGCCGAAAACAGCGGCGGCGCCCCTCCCAAAAATCGTTAGGACCCCAGGGTCGCAGGAACGACGCGCCAGCAGCGTGGTCGACTGACGTACTAGCGATCCGGCAACGCGAGATGCAGAGGTAGTCGCCGGCTCGCGTACGCGTTTGCGTGTTCGACAGTGCTACGATGCGGGGCTAGTTAACGCATATAGCTTTGTTTTGGTGAATTTCGCATAAATAGCAAAAAAAAGGATCCTGAGGTTTGTAGTTCCTTTTAGATCTGCAAATGTTCAACGCTGCTAAGTCCATGAACCATAAACCAAAAACTATGGACTGGTCGATTGTCCAAGAGCCATGTGCCATTCCATGGCTAGAGGCAGGCGAGCCCTTGAGTATCTGTACGAGACGAGCGAACGAAATAGTAATGATTTATTACTCATAGGTCTTTCTGTAGAGCGCAGGGTGCTCTTTTTTTGGTAGCTTTTTTATGTACCGTGTTTTTACGTTAGCTTTCTGCACAGTTGCAAACATTGAATCTTCCATTCCTGATAGTCTTGTCACGAATATTAAATGTTTAAAAAAAGAACAAAATTTAGTACCAAATGCATCGAGAACTCTATTTAGATATGGACTTCCACGCAAAGTGTAGTAAGGGCTAACCAGAAAAAAAAAACTAAGAATAGCAAATAGAATACCAACCACACGAATGCATCCATCCTGCATGGAAAGTTCTATATTTTAAATTGCGGGTGTTTGCGATGGCAAAACTGAGGTTTCGTAACGGGGCACGTTATTGTAGGTTGCCGATTACTCCTGACCAACGTGCACCTATATCTGCTCACACGGTCATTATTGCATTTCGCGTCTGTAGCGGCTCGGCCTCCTACGTCCGGGAATCGAACCTCGCGCCCTCGTGTTTAGTGGCTTAGAGGCCTAATGCCATAACAGTTAATCCACCTGTGGCGGACAAAGTTCGGTATTTCATTAAAAATGTGAAACTTTGCAAATGTATACGTGGACATTGCACGTAACCGAGTAACGTGCAGCACTTATCGAGCGATCTGAGGTTGATTTCAGCTAAGACGCTGTTTATTTTTTAATATTACGGTTGATCTTCTTTCCACCCTTTTCTTACAGTTTGTTGTTCCATTAGCAAATTTTTGAAGCGCCTTATTAATGACCACGGCCTTCGTTTTATTCTTTTAAACCTAACTTGGTAATTACCAGGCGGCTACCTAACGCACAGTGCTTCCGTATTTTTCTCATAAAACTTAGCATCCGAGAGACAGTAGAAAAAGAAAAAGATTTGAGAAGCTGTGACGGATGCACGTCTCCGGCAAACTAGTATCTTACTGACAGGAAGAAGGAGTTGAAGACTAACGATGGCGTGCTTCATTGTCTGGTTTAACAACTTAATTGCAACCTAATATGAACGTGAAATAATGTACGTTCCGCACGCTTTCACATCTCAATTGTGTTGCCTAGTAATCAAGTCTTGGTTAAGAGTTTCATCAATCATGTACAACTCTTTTCTACAATTACTGTCGAATTTTTGCGAAAAAAGCGCAAGCAAGCGTTCCGGCATGTAGAAAGTTTAAAGCTTTTCTCTTCATGTAAAGGTAAGCAAATAAATTTGTACGGTACTGCTATTCAAGTAGAACACAAATGATACCGTGAAACCTACATAAGTAGAAGCCTTCATCTTCGGAATAACAGTGCAATTTTTCATAACTATTTTTTCATGAATCGCGTAGTCGTAAACATCTTTCCCTTTTCTATTTCTTTCTGAAAATACCTCGAAATTTAGAGACACACTAGATTTAATTTGGAACGTGCTATTGTGCTAAGTGTATATAGCCTCTGGGACATAGTTTGTTCGTGTGCAAAGAAAGCAGATATGTGCTTTCATTTATATACATGGAGACTCCGAATGTCACGTATACCTCGCGAACAGCCACCCACCTTGCTCCTTGAAGTAAATAGACTGCCGAACAGAAAGTGATGGACAGCCGCATACCTCTAACGTCCTGTTTAATCCATTTTTGAATTGCCTCCGTCTGACTCGCAAGTTTAGCTATCTATGATCAATTCCCACTTTGTATCATTCACGAGGAACAGTCGACTCGGCCAGACTGCGTTGTACAGTAACCGTGGGATTACCCTGTACGTCGCTTCTGAAACGAAAACAGAACCGTTATTGTTAACACCTAACAAAAACGCCGCGAATCGTCAGATATAATCACGCCTGTTACCACTAGCTTCGAGAGGTGACGAATCGTCGCGTTCGTACGCGCTCCCTGCTATTAGTGAGCCAGAATGACATAAATTACTTAAAATTGCCTAGAAGTCCTTGATTAATGCTGACCGTTGTAGCTCTTGCGATTCGCTTTAGTGCACAAGTTTCTTGGTGAATACGGACCTCATGCATGTGTGTAGGCGGCTGTTTGTGTGTTTTTTTTTTTCGTTCTATTGTCAGTGAATTTAAATTTCCTCCCTGGTTATGTAATCTTTAATTAATAAGCAGGGTTCTACTCGCCAAATCCTCGATATGAGTATGAGGCATGCATTAGTGAAGAGCTCCGGCAATTTCGACCGACTGGTGTTCATAACATGCACTGTTATCGGAAAGTACACCCTGGTTGTATAACTGCAGAAAATAGTGGAAACGCATCATGGTGGATTACTTAGTACTGACCTATTCACTGTTGTCTCAGAGCCACATAGATGTGGTCAGCGAATTCTCCGGTTTTCTACCGCTTATTTTAGCGTTTCCCACTGCAGTTATTCAGTTCAACACCCCCATGTTACCTTCTCTGCGCTCTCAGCCTGCGCAGCGCTACACAGTTCGTTAAGCGCCTCGCGCTTACTCTTTTTTAACGTTTTTTTGGGGGAAAATGGGCCCTACGCTGCCGGTACTCCCTGTTGTAGTAAAAAATAAATGCAGTGCTTCCTTCTCTTTTGATTGTTTTTATGTTCATACAAAAGTCCGATGAGCCAAATGCATGGATCGTTGCATCTTAACCGCGGTGGACCACCGCTCAAGCCAAGCGAAGAGGCCGAAAGTAATCAATTTGCGAGATCAAAATGAACTGTAAAACTGTATTACCTTCACTACGCCCGTCACAGCTTTGTCGATCACATCAGTTAACTTTCAGATCAATCAGCACAGCGGCCATGACAGGACGATACGCCTCTACGGTTAGGCGTGGAAACGTTGTAGCCCTCAGAGACCCGTTCTCATTTCCCGCTTGAAAAGCCGGTGGCCACGAAGTCCGGCCCGGGTGCAGGTGTACGATCATGCGTGCGTCCAGGTACATGGAGAGGAGGGCAGCGCTTGCAGAAAGGTAGAGGGGTGACTAGACGAGGAGGAGGGGAGTGAGGGTGTTGCGCAGTGGGCGTGCGCAATCGCCGCCAATCCAGGGTCGTTTTCCCCCCGTGAGCCTCGCCGTATACCTCGCGCCGAGCCCTGCGTTGACCGCGGTGGTAACCGCAGTCGTCACGCTCCGAGTGCTCGCCCGCAGCGGTGATACTAAAGCGTCGTTCGATTGCCGAGAGCCAAGCCAGATCGCGTCGCGGTCGACCGGCTCGCACCGGACCCTGAATCATGGATTACGTTTCTCGCTGACCACGAGGCGGGAGCGGAGGCGAAGACAGTAGATTAGCAGTTGCGTAACGCCAGATGTTACTGGCTGTTTCCGGGGCACCTGCGGTGTAGCAAGGATACCCGTCGTTGCGTGCCTTCCTATTCGAAAGAAGTTGGTGCAAGTGGCCCATCATCATTATTATTATTTGATTTGGATATATAAACCCTCAAGGACACAGAGGAAATAGGGAGGGAGTAGGCTGGCAACTTCCACCTAGAGGGGCACAACGCCTGCTGCTCCTTCGGGAAGGGAAAATAGAGAGGAAAGGAAGATAAGATTCGAGTATCACAGAAAGTCTTTAGATAAAATGGCAAACGGTTTGTTATGTGCCTTCCAAAGAATGTTGCCCATTTGGTGCTTTGATTTTCTCTTTTTTTTCCACCACCTATATCATCGTTAGGTCTACATACAATGAAGGAAACACTAAACGCGGCTTCGAGGTTGGTGTTTTAGAAAAAAAAAAAAACAATCACTGCACATTAATGGTGTAACGCCCACTCATTGCTAAGCTATCTTATCATTTATATTACCCGCGTAACACCTATACCTAATTTAGAATTAAACAAGCACTACGCGCGGCCACAAACTCAACTCCAAATTAATATTTCCTCGTTCTTCCTTTCAAAAACGTGGTGTTTATGGTGAAAAACAGCGCACAAAGATGATGGAGGGAATAAACAAAAACACGAACGCACCTGCCCAGTTTTTTTTTTTTTTTAACCCGTCTCTGGTCTTTATGGGCTGTTTTTTCGTCATCAATTCGTACCAACTTGCCCATCTTTCGACTTTTACATTGTATTTAATTCGTTAACGCTTTTGCTTTTTAAGAGCGAAGCCAGGGGCGTAGCCAGGGGGGGTGGGTGGGGGGGTTCAAGCCCTCCCCGAAATTTTTCAACTTTGCTTGCGTATATAGGCACGCACACATACAAACGCACGCACAAACATAAAGTATGGCTGAACCCCCCCCCCCCCGAAAAAAATTTCTGGGTACGCCCCTGAGCGAAGCTGTTAGGGAAATTGTTCCTTGTATCTCGTATCAGAAAACTATCGTCATCATAAATGGTTATGTTCCACAGAAATTGGGTAAATTCCACTACTCACCACTGGTTCACTATAAAAGAAGAAGGCAACAGTTAATCCAAGACTTGGGAACGGGCATGTGCCACATAAATTTATGCGGCCTATCAGAAAATTATCATCATCATAAACGGGTATGTGCCACAGAAATTCGGTGAATCCCACTACTCACCACTGGCCCACTAAAAAGGAAGGAGGTAATAGTTAACCCAATACTAGGGAACGGGAAAGGCAGCCCCGGCTGCGAGAAGACCCCGGAGCCAGGGGCGTAGCCAAGGGGGGGGGGGGGCTTGGGGGGGTTCAAACCCCCCCCCCCTGAAATTTTTCAATTTTGCTTGCGTATATATACACGCACACATACAAACACACGCACGAACATACATAATGTATGGTTGAACCCCCCCTCCCCGAAAAAAATTTCTGGCTACGCCCCTGCCCGGAGCGATGGAAGGCCTACGCCAATGAAGACTTGCCCGTAGATCTATGAGAGGCGCGAACGCTTCGCTTCAGCGCGAGTTTTTGTCTCTGGAGTTTGGACATCCGTGTCGTGTCTGTGACTGTCTGTGGTTTAACTCGAACCTCTCTGCGCTAAGAATCAATGTAGAACCAACCAAGCATGATCTAGTTAAAGCTTAGCAACGACCTAGAAGCAACCTAGAAACAACCCTCATCACCTAGCTAAGGCCTTGAAACAACCTAGAAGCAACTATATTAGTCTTCAGAATCGTCCAATTTCGCTGTGTCAAGAATTGCGCGGCTTAGTGGAAGCCTTGCAAATTTTTAAAATTTTTTTTTCCTCGCGGCCTCTTGCTCGATTTTCCGCACTGCTGCCGGTAATTTTGTAGCCTTACCTCAACACGCTTCCAAGTGGTAATAACAGTTGGTATTTGTAATTAAGTGGACACCATCGCTAACTGTACGCTCGCTGTGACGATTGGTCGGCACCTATCTCATGTCAACCGCTGAAGTAAAAGTTTATACAGTATAGATTGCACAGACATGCACTATTTTAGATATATGTCCTATTATCTTACTCCGTGTCTTGTTTAACTAATTACAAGTATACTCCATTAAATAGAGCCATTCCAGCCCGAAGAAAGGAGAAAAAAGGAAACAGGCTGGTACATGGGAACAAGGCTCAGTGTAAACTCCATAACTATTACCAGAGTCATTCAATGCTTCTTATGGTCACGAAACTGCCGCGTCAGTTTCATATGGAGCCAGCGGCCGCCGCCAGAAGCGCAGCTGTGCTTGAGAGGCGATGCGAACGCTGCTATCGCTGGGGTTGTGTGTGGGAAGCCTCGGTGTTTAAGCTTTCTAAACTTCCGCAACGGTCGCTTTGCTTTCACGCTTTTACTTCTAGCACTCAGCATGCATAAATACATTTCTGAACGCGTTTTCTGTTTTAAAATGAGCACCCGGGAGGAAAAAAACCAGCTCAATTAAAACATGCAGCTCGCGGTGGTATCAGCAGAAAAAATAGAAAAATACGGGGATTAACGACAGAATACCAAGATATATAATTACGAACGCCGTAGCAGGGGACTTCTGTATGACTTTTGGCACCTGCAGGCACAGCTGTTTCACCATGCTCGTAATTCGCTCGCTGTACGCCGCCGGCCGCAAGTTGATTCGTCTCGCCTTCACGCTAGATGTTTGACAACAGTTGTGGCATGTAGAGAAAGACACAGTTTGACCTGTACTTTATTCCAGAAGACATTATTCTCTGTGAAGCATATTCTACGCAACGTTTCTTTCACCTGCACCGGCAACGCACTCACACCGGCCGCCGGCCGGCTTGGTGCCGACGACGTAGCGAAGCCTACTTCGTATCGCTTCGTAGTTGTGGCAGGTAATTCTGCGGGAATACAACCGCTGACGAACAGCTTACTTTTGTTAAAGCTGGCAGTGTTCTTCGTAGGTCTTCCTCATTCGGCACATTGAAGCGAGTTATCCGTGGCGTCCGGGCTCGAAGGCTTCCACTTGTTTGGGTCCGGAAGCTCGATAGGGAAGAAACGTGGGTGAGCGCGCTCGCTCGCTCGCTGCGTGCGCCGGCGAGAGTTGCACTTGACTCTCATAACAGCTTCTATTAGTTGTAATAGTGCTTCGCTTTCATTCTGGCGTACAACCGATATGACTTGTTTTCGTCTAGCCGACAGGGCCGAGCAGTGCAGCACTTAGCAGGTGATCGGCGCGCAGTTACACTCCCCGTTGGTCCCTTTCTTGCCAGGCGCTTCCGCACGACACGCACTACGGTGCGGTCTAAACAGGGCGTCGGCGACGCTCGTAGCTCTTCTCAGGGTGACTCACGTGGTCGTTTGCATGGTGGTCGCACTGTAGATGAGCGAGATCGAGGTTTGCGCTTTGTGAGATACGAAGGAAGTCCTCAAAAATCCTTGGAACGGTGTCAGCCTTCAGCGTTGGTTTGTCGCGTTTCTGCGACACGGAGTCGCCGTTGATGTTAAAATCATACGCAGTGATAATGTCCGAGGCGTCGAAATGGTTCGCACACACACGTGTATACTTCGACTCAAAGTTAATTATCACCGCTTTCTTGCAGCGGTATGGCCCGCTTCCATTCCTCGCGCTGCTGCTTGTCTAACGGCAAACAAAACAACGACACCTTTTTGCTTCCCTTGTAGCCGGAACGGCACCCCGGCACGCAACATCTGTTAGGCATCCTAGTCCTGCGACAGCGTTTCCTCAAACTTGAACATATGATATCCAGCAGCTTGTCTCGCACTGCGCGAGTATTTCAATACGCGGACGGCGCAAACGATCGCCTCTGTGGCGCAGCGGCGGCGCGTTGCGGCAATTTCGAGCAGCGTATGAAGCTCGCCCATAGCGTGACGGTGCAGTTTCGTGACCATAAAGAGAATTGAATGACTCTGCTATTACTGAGAGTGCCTGTGCGGAAATATGCATATTTGTTGTGTCGGCCGTTATGAAATTGCTTGTTGTTAGTGGCGCTCGCCTCTGCGATGTTCGTACGGAACTGTCATTTGCCTTTGCGCAGAGCATGTTAACATGTAACACGAAGCGAAGCGCGAACATGTAACAGCCAAGCCCACAAGCCCTCTCCGATCGGACCACTGTCTGCGATCATTCAGACTTGCTGCATTATGCACGTGTCTAATGGCGAGGCCCACCACGCAGTCTTTCATCTAGGGCACTTCTTACGTAACTCTTACGTAATCGCTAGGCACGGTAGCACCATCGCAGCGGGCAGAGAAATAACGACGACCCGCAAAATTCTGCGCCACCGCCTTCGTGCAATACATGCATGCCCTGGCCGCCTAGGACGTCCTTGGAGCTCAGGTTACGCGGTAGCTCAGGGGCTGCGCGCGGTAATCGGCTTTCTTTTTCCCCCTCTCTTAATCTCTCTCTGTGGAAGCTTACTGCATAAAATTACCTCTAATAGAATATACGGAATATATGTGGATACTCGTAACGTTGGCTATGGACGGGCAGCGAGACATGCGAGGCGGGCATCGAATCGCAGCTAGCCTAAAGAACACGAGCAACTACATGCGCAAATCTATGCGAAACCCAATGGTATGAGGCAAGTCAACTGTACCTTTATGAGACCTTCGGATATGTAAACGAATGAAACAACCATTCGTGAACATTATGCTTTGCAGTCACACAAAAGCTGATGAAGGGTCATTTAGTGAAGCTACATTATTTAAAGGCCAACTCCGGCGATTTTTTGGTCATGTCAAAGTAATGGTGTTTTTATGTTCCTCAGACGCTCCTGTTACGGGCCCGATAGCAGAAATACTCGGCAAATTGAGAATAATTTTAAATAAGCAAAAAAGCGCAACACCGAAACCGAAACCCAACCAAGTGTACTGTCTACGTATGACGTAGACGTTGTTACGAACAAACCGGAAGTCGTGCAAGGCATGCCGGTCACGCCGGCGCGGAGTATGAAAACTGTGACAGCCGGGACGACCAGCGAAGCGCCGGCCAAACCAAGGCTGTCTTTTACCTTGTGCACAGCAGTCGCTCGCTGTAGCAGCCGAAGCGCCGAAGTTAGCGGTGCCCTCGGCTGCGTCACTTCCGCCGCCTTCCCAATACTGACGTCACAGACGCAATGTTGCCGATAATTGTGGGAAGCCAGGAGGGCGTTTGCAGACAATATTTAAAATTCATTTGCAAACAATCTGCGCATGTCTCAAGCCTGTAATTTGCCATAAATGACGGAAACGTGCAAAGGAACGTACCCAGCGAATTTCATTGAGATCCATCGACCTCGAAAATCGCCGGAGTTGGCCTTTAAGGAAGAGCAATAGAAAGATTACTCGCACTATCTTATTTTATTCTTAGTATGCCTCTTAAAAATACTAACGCATCACGTTTAGTTGCGCTTGATAGAGTGTTTGGACATGAAAGAAGTTGTGTCGCGTTTAGTTATATAGTTTTCTTCGTGCACCTACAGCAACTTAACAAATGGTCAGCCACATGAGTGGTAGCATCTGTTAAGTGCAGCCCCCTGCGTACCACAGCAGGACCGTCTAATTCTCAATTACGGAGCTTAGAAAATTGCATTTTCCTCTGGCGGTGCGTCGAGGCGTAATCAAGCAAGCATAGCTCTTCTGTCATTTTTCCTCATAAGCATAGTATTTAGATTACTCCCCGTAGCCTAATATCTTTCATTAATTCTTCCGCTAGATTTCGGAACATCCAGTAAGTATCGGACGAACACGAATTATAGTGTTTTGTTTATTCTAAGTTTATTTGCTGTCTTTGTTCTTTATTCACTGTCATTTTTATAAGTATTCACAGTTTTATGGAGCCGCAAACTGCAGTGCTCCCTTTTGTGGCGGTTGCCAGCTAGCACTCTGCGATTCTTAATAATAGTAATACCAAATTTCGAGCGCGCCCACTAATAGCGGCTTGCAACCCGAGCGTAAAAGAACAGCTAGAGAAAGAACATGCTTGTCTTGGCTTGGACTTCGTCTCGTTCATTACGCTGTTTTCTTCTTTGTTCAAGTCGATTTAACCATTGTACCTGAGCATGCTTCTGAAGCACCTTGTTTCTTTAATATTAATAGGACCTTCCAAATACACATACACAGTAAACTTTAAGCAAACACGATTACACAAGCAGAACAACATTTGCACCAGCAAAATAACACGCGGTGGTTGTCGTAATGATAAAGAAAATGAAAAATGGTAACTCTGTGCGTACTGCAGTGCCTCGCGACAATAACACGCAGTTATGCACTTCATACATGCGACGTGCTAGAAACTCCAATTATAACGGAACGCATTAGTAATGAGCCAGTGTGCGCTACATGCATACTTTGAAATAACGCCACTGTCTTCACCCATTATGTGCATTCCAAGCTTTGCGGAGTACAATTGCACCTAGGTCGTTCTGTACAAAATACAACGTTGGGCAAACGAAATGCTTCCCCAGAAATGTTAACGCTTCGTTGCTTCAAATAACCACATTTTCCCATCTAAACCCGTAGACTCTAGAGTTCCTCAAGGATCAGTTCTTAGCCCTCTTCTTTTTTTTATTTACAACAACGACTTTCCGAACAAACTTTTTTTCTGACATTTAACCTTTTGAGGATGACTGTGTTATCCCCCGCGAAATTTCAGACAATCCTAACAAGTTCTTTCAAGACCATAATAACGTAGCTGGTGTGAGGTACGGTTAATGTAGCTTAACGTAACTAAATGTAAATGCCTTCGTGTACCTTGCAACAATATTACTCTGCAGAACTATTACCTTAACGATATTCGTAACCTTCAATAAATGCCTAGGCATCCACATAGCCTCAACATTTTCATGGCCTTTACGTATCAGTAAGATAATTAGCAATACGAACCGCATGCTAGGTAATGTTCGCCGAAATTTCTATTCTGCTCCTACATCATCACAGTTAGTCTTATATAAAGCGCATTACAGTATTAAAATGGAACACGACTCGTCCATCTGGGACCCACATTCTGAAGCCCTTATTCAATCACTTGAACTAATACAAACGAAGCCACGCGTTTTATCTCTGGCTGTTCTGTCCGCACATCAAGCGCAGCTTCCATAAAAAAGTGCTTATTTCATCCTCCTCTCTCAACCCGACGTTTGTGCTTTCGCCTTGCCTTGTTTCATAAATTATATTTTCACAATTCATATCTGCGTGATACCCTTATGTCATCTTTTACCTCAATATCATCTCGCATAGAACAAAGCCATAACGTTCGAATAATTCAGTGCCTCACTATGACCTGCAACAAGCGATTTATTCCCTGCACCTCTCGGCAATTGAACCACATTCCCGGCGAAGCTCTTTCAACTAAAGAGAACTTCGTTCAGCCATGGCAGATATCATCGCTCCCGCATTCATTTAACTAATCCTTTTGCTGCATTTATTTGTGTGTGTTTTTAATTTTCATCTGTAAGACCATGGTCTGAAGGGTAATATAAAATAATAAACATAAAACATTATTTTATGGCTTTAGACTACACCCCTGCAATGGAACGGAATAAAAGTTCCGAAATTCCGAAACTAGGGTGAAATGGAAACTTAAATGTGGTTTAGATTTCTCCCTGCAGTACTGGCTTCTTCTGCTTAAAAGTTACATTGCGGTGAAGAACTGTTGTCAAGAAAAATTACCGCAGTCTTCGATTTCTCTTTGCACGGTTGGCTTCTCCTCTTATTGCATCATAATGCAGTGAAAGGCTCTTGTCAGCCGGTGTGATCGTTGAACGTTGAAGTGCAGCTGATTTCGTTCTGCAGCGTTGGCTTCTCCTGCTTATATTTATTTGTGTAGTGAAGCACTCTTGTCAGGAAAAAGGGACCGTCTGGTTGTCATGAACGATCTTATCGGCGCTCGTTGCCAACCATCGCTAACTCAATGCTTGTAAGGATCGACCTAACAGTAGCTGACGGGGCATGCGGCCGTACTCACTTTTCAGTGCAATTCAATTCAATTTTTTTCACATCTTACAACACAGATGGAGGGGTTGAAGGTAAAAGCTGTTCCAGGGCAGCTTTAATCTACAACCCTTCCATCTGCCTACAAACGAGTCTACAATGCTAACGTTCAGCATGGAAGCAGTACTAAATTTTATTCAAGTGAAAACAAGGATAATTGCACCAAGGAATCACCACAGGATGCACGAAACAGCAATATGTACACGTAAGTAAACGTACGTCATGTGATTTAAATACACGGTGTGAAGTTCTTCGCGCGAACAGGAAAGCAAATCGAAATCACTGAGAGCGTAGCTATTAAGGAAAAACGGAAGAATATAGTGAAGGCGTTATTTTCAAAGATTAAGTCGAGGGCGCAAACCTGTGGAAGGCATTCGTCTGTCTTGTCTATGGTATCTAGTGTAATCTGTATCAGTATAGAGGTTCGATCAGAAGCCTCGTTGTCCCGTTTTGAGCTATAGCTGAAGCATAAGTACTCTTCATTGAAATAATGGCTCTAATATATGTGATCCGCGAGTACGTTGGCTTCGTGACGGTAATTTTGTATATTGCATTTGTGCTCTTTCAGCCCTCGTGTAAAATTTTTGCGTTTCACTGATGTAGCACAAGCTGGAGTATATGCATGTCATCTCACACACATAAGCTAATCCTTTTGACTCACTCAGTAGCCAAAATTTTCTATTGCAACTTTGTTTCCGCGGTGCGTTTTAGAGCGTCGAAATTGTGTATCGACCGATCGCACTTTGTTTGAAGGCCTTAATCAACATCTTGCGTGATGTTACATTCAGAGACTAGACTGTTTTCGCATAACTTACAGCAAATACATTTCAAGCTTGATTCTTTTATAGAGGTCACACAAAGTTTCAACTTCCATAATGATAATTATTATTAATATCATTTGATATGTGTGTACAAACACGCAATGACAGAGGAAATAGGGTGGGCGCAGGCTGACAACTGCCTACTCTTTCCGGAGATGGGAAGAGATAGAGGAAAGAAATACAGGAGAGAGAAAGAAGAAAAATTATAGGAATGTAAAAAAATGAAGATTCGGGAAAAAAAAAACAAGATCACACAGTAAAGGGACGCCTTACAGCACACATTAGCTGATCATTCTTCGTTGCTCATATTTAAATAACCGGGAATTTCTCTCACCTTAAACATTAATGTTTGGTAAACACACAAAAAAGATTCACAAAAAAGATGTTCACAAAGGGGGCGGAGGATCCCTCAAGCCGTCATTACGGCTTTTCCCTCCGCCTCCTGTTACACTGTACTGTGACGAAATAAAGCAATCAATCAATCAATCAACATTCGACTGCGAAGCAAAAAAGAAATAAAAAAAAAGAAAATTTGAAATCAGACCGCGAGAAAAAGCGCCAAATAAAAGGCACAAAAAAAACAGAACCATCGTAAATAGATAATAATAACAGTTGGGGTTTTACGTGCTAAAACCACGATATGATTATGAGAGACGCCAAGCGCAGACACAATTTCCTGTTCCATCTTCTCTTCCTGAGTTATCGTTCACTCGCGTTACCTAAGCAAACATGCACAGTTATTGCCAGCGTAAATTTAAAGCTCTCTATCCTTGATGGTGTTTGCCTTACTAACACAAGAGAAAAGTGTAACGACGCACTCTTAGCTGACTAACGAAGCAAGCGTACGTAAGCATCCCAACACTACCAGCAGCAGACACCTTCGCGCAAGTAACCCCCCCCCCCTCCCCCGCAAAAAAGGCTACATACGCAGTAACGTATTGGTCATGCAAACCTGAGTCATGGAAACCTAGATTAAGTAGACGCCGGTAAAGAACAAGATACTGCTTTCTGTACGAAAGACAAACAGGTCGGCTTTAGCTATGTGTAAATGCCCTGGCTGTTCCCGTAGCATCACAGTCTTTGTTCAGGCGCCAGCAACAACATTCTGAGCCTTGTGCATACAGAGCGCACCGCGGAAAAGCACGCGGGTGGCGCGCAATAGCAGGAGCGGCGGAGCAGAGGGCATATCTCGAATGAGCCGCTTGACGACGAGTATATACTTCGCGCTACAACGACGGCAGGCAACAATGCACAAAGAGGTGCGAACGCGGAGGGGAATGATAAATGTTCATATTAGCCACAGCGCGAAACCGCAGCGTGCTGCTTTAACTAACGCAGAAAGTATATCTTTCTCTTTTTGCAATTTCCTTTGAGTAGAGCGCGCGCAATTATGTATGGAAAGGCCTAGTATGTATTCCCAAAGCGCGTGAAAGTGTCTGTAGGTGGAGGGGCGGTTGTATTGTGCGTTGACGTCGTGCGTCTGTGCGAACGCTCTTTGCACTCGTTTGGTGGACGACTAAATTGCGCGAATAGAGCCGGACCGCGATGTCCCGGCGCGCCGCTACCGTACGCGTGCAAACACAGCGGGCGCAACCCAGCTCTAAAGGGCAGAATACTGCACAAAAACCAAAGAAGCAGCTCAGAAACGAGGTGTGCTTTAGCGAGGACGATGCACACAAGATAAAGCGCGCAGCCGTGGGGGACACTATACGCAGTGAGAGGCAGCGGCGCGAAGCAAGATTCTATGCTGGCGAGTATACAAAAATTAAAATATACAGCGTCGAACAAAAACGGGAGAAAGAAAAGCGCACTCGCTGACTCGATTCGCGCCGCGGCAGCCGCTACACTCGCGGGCGCCCCACCAGCTGCAGTACAGTACGCGTATACACGCTCCTATACGACACAGTGGCGCCGCACGGAGGGAGAGAGGCCCGCGGTGCGTTCTGATAGTGCGGTGCAGCGGAGCGGATTGTATGAACACAGCAACTGTATGTGCTATGCGTGTTTTCCGCGTGCGCCCATGCTGCACAGAACTGAGCAGTTTTTCAAAACATGTTACAATTTATGCCGAACTCACCTGAGACGATAATTATAGACTGAATTGTGGTCCTGAAAACTTGTTCGCCAGAGAGAACAATAAGAAATGTGAGGGAGCGTTCGCGAAAGTGCCGTCACATGGTGAACTTATCTGGTAACGGTAGGCGCAAGGAAATAGCAGGACGAAATATATAATGGTAGTGTCTAGAGAGAGAGAGATCGGGGGAGACGAGGAAATGGAAAGGCAGGGAGGTCAAGCAGACACGCGTCCAGTTTGCTACCCTGCACTGGGGGAAAGGGAATGGGGAATAAAGAGACGGAAGAGAGAGAAAACGAACAGTGGCAGCTAATCCGAGAGTCCATATCGATACCAAAGTTTGTCACTGAAGTCGACAGAGTTCGGTTGCTGAGCTTGAGGTATGCGTTCTCGGCATAGTGCTGGGCGTCACATGGAGGAAACATCCGGGCCCATATTAACAAGAACGTCTTACGCTAAAGGTTTTCGTAAGAGACTATTTCAGCCCACAGTGATGTGGGACACATCATTGCGAAGCCTGCTGACCAATGGGGAAACGGAATTACGAAACAGATGTTTTGTGAATTGTCTACGATGTCTACAAGGATGGAAGTGAACACTTTGTGGGGGGCACCGCACATCTAAAAGCTCAGGTGACAAGTAGTGCCGGTCATACATATATAGTTGTTATTGGCACATCGTAGTTACGATCTACATTGTTCCTGCAAAACTTTATAGACGTCCTACTTGTCGTAATTCAGTTAGACAACGCAGGGCTTAACGTTTTGCACCCGCGTAGATATCGAGCGGATTCCCACACCTGTGTCGAAGGAACTGCACCGAACTTTCCGAGCGAGTACAGCCGGTGAGGTATAGTACCTTCTGTATTGCTGCCGTGCTTGAGCGGCGGTGCGGGCGGGCGGGGTTCCCTTTGTTTCGAGTTCCGGGGGACACTCTGTTTTTCGCCGTTTTTCGACGCTCACGTATAAGAGCCGCTGACGTTGCCGAACGCGTCCTCTGAACGCTGACTGTGGCCGGTTTCTTCCTTCCTCTTTTTCCGCTTTCGAATTTAAATTCGCCGGCGCGGCGAGATGGTCGGCTCCGGGAGACACGTCTGTTGTCAGGGCGCTCCGGCGATAAGTGTTCCTGCGGGGGAGGGAGGAGGGAAAAGATCTCGGATTCGCCGAACCCTTCACACTATAGGCCCAGCTCACGTCTTTTTTTTTTTCTTTTATATCTATCTCGTCGTTCTCTTTTGCGCGTTTCTTATTACGATCGTCTCCATTCTGGCAGGGGAAAAAAGCTGTGAAAGTTACCCTGGCGGAAAGACGAGCGCCTTGGGTGAAATACCAAACACTTATCGTTTTCCCCTTCCTTGGGATCTTTCTTCGATTTCTAGTCGTCCCCCTCGGGAAGAATAATCGACTGTTTTAAGCGAAAGGAGAAAAGGCGTTGGGGCGTAGATGTACATCGGTATTTCAAGAGACGTATAGGCACCGCCCGGAGCAAGGCCAGCGGCGAGCACTTGTCGGACGAAAGAAACGTTGAATATTTTGTTATATTCCACTTAACCGATAACGTAAGGCCGTCTGCAGCCGTCTAAGTATCAAGAGGGCATGCCCACATGTGCTGTTCATTTTCTATCGTCTTTTGAAAAGGGCTATAATGACCGTCCAACGCATAGGCGTTTTTAAAGCGTGACCATCGATAGTGGCGTTGCAAAACGTAATACACAACCGGGTGTTACGATGAAACACTACGGTGATGCGTCTCCACTACACCTACTGCTCTCCGCGGTGGTAGAGTAGTTATGGCGCTCGGTTGCTGACTCGAAAGTCGCGGGTTCGATTCCGGCCGGGGGGTCGCTTTGGATGGAGGCGAAATGATAGAGGCCCGTGTACTGTGCGATGTCAGTGCACGTTAAAGAACACAACATGGCAAACATTTCCGGAGCCCTTCTCTACAGCGTTCCTCATATTCATATCGTGATTTTGGCACGTAAAATCCCAGATATTATTATTAAACATACTGCTTCGTTCGCCTAGGCCGGCGATCTGATGACTACTTAGAGAAGCGCTGTCCGCCTTTAGCAAGAGCACCTAAGGGCGCGAAATTTCAACGCCAGTTACAAGATTACTTCTTGGCTTAGACTCAGTGGGCACGCTGGGCAATACGTTAATTATTAATTAAATCCGCGGAGCAGTTGCGCCGCCATGGTGGAGCCAACGTTTACACCAGGTGTATTGTTTTCTCGATAGTGGCAACTCCTTTGGCAGCAACAACCTAAACCTTTGCTACTCTGACCAAGACAAGCGCGTGCGTCCAAACATTGGTCTCAGCGGAATTTCTGGGTCTACTATATATTTTTTATATATCTCATACAAGCTGCCGAGTCTTGCCTGGGTTCGCACATACGCTTGGCGACCTCTCATAACGGGAGTTATCCATCGTAGACCAGCATGATATTCGTTTACCCTGCTCCTGCTGCCGTTCCAACTGTTTTGTACACGTGTTGCGGGAGGAGGGATGTTTGTGTACTGGTATGGTGTTCAAGACAACTTATATAGATATTTACTCTCGCGTTGTCTTGTCGCTAACATTTCACATTACCCAAGTACGCACACTGTTCCCTTGTGTGTGGGTCTTGTACCTCTTGCTCGTTCATAATGGTACTAAATGCAAGCATGAGACAGGGGACGGGAGAAGAAGGACGCAAGGGACGATTATAAACGATTTGTTCCAACTAGCCCAACTGGAAACTTTGATGAGTTCTTCTTTTTGTTCTGTTTTGTTCCATTATGATGAGCACGGGTTCATAATAAATAATGACGCGTAATGATGTGTCGTCCTCGCGCTGCACCTATCTTGCCGGCCGCTGTTAAGCACACACACAACATAGGTTTGTTCACAAACTACACCCGTTTCGGGAAATGTGTGAATATAGGGCGGTTAGATGCTCCCGGTATTGCAGCATCTCCAGCATCGGGCCACATTTCGGTCTTACGGGGGACAAAGTACAGCGCGACACATTCCGTTCCGTCCAACGTAGCAATAAGAGCTTCGTTTTAAACTCCTGAGCTACTCCACAACTTTATATATGCTGGCTAAATGAAAGGCATTTCATTGTTGTCCTTGATAAGGAACAGTTGATAGTGTGTGTGTGTGTGTGTGTGTGTGTGTGTGTGTGTGTGTGTGTGTGTGTGTGTGTGTGTGTGTGTGTGTGTGTGTGTGTGTGTGTGTGTGTGTGTGTGTGTGTGTGTGTGTGTGTGTGTGTGTGTGTGTGTGTGTGTGTGTGTGGGGTGTGTGTGTGTGTGTGTGTGTGTGTGTGTGTGTGTGTGGTGTGTGTGTGTGTGTGTGTGTGTGGGTGTGTGTGTGTGTGTGTGTGTGTGTGTGTGTGTGTGTGTGTGTGTGTGTGTGTGTGTGTGTGTGTGTGTGTGTGGGTGTGTGTGTGTGTGTGTGTGTGTGTGTGTGTGTGTGTGTGTGTGTGTGTGTGTGTGTGTGTGTGTGTGTGTGTGTTCGTGCGTGCGTGCGTTCCTGTCATTTTGTTGTTTTGAACAATAGGTTTAGTGGAGCGGAATGGATTTATATGATTTCTTAACTCAAAAGATAATCATATTGGTGCACAAGCGGCAGCCATGAATATGCTAAGCCGGATGTAAAACCACGTACAACATATTCTTTTGAAGCTCATCGAAAACACTCTTTCCTTTGGCGCCGCTGTCTGTGAGTTGGCTTTGCTGTATGCGATATTTGTGAAAGTGTTGAATTTAACATGTTTTCTACCTTCCAATATATCATGTTAGTCATACAGGAAGTCACTTCAGGAAACGGCGGCTTCCATACAGATATTCACTGCCACTTCGTCACCCATATTATGCTGATTATATTGGCCGTCTCGGTAAGATCACAGAAAATTGAGGCAGCGATGCTCAAAAACGGAAGGCTTCCTTTGAACTTTACGCTCGCCACGAGGAAATGTATTAATAGCGACAACGCCAAAAAGACAAATATCGAATACTGGAATTTCAGAGAGTCGGAATAAATTACAGAAACGCAGCGTTCTCGCTCATATATCAAAGTACTGCACGTGGGATAAGTAGTCGACTCTCTACGATGCAGCCGATTTGCATAAAGTGAACCGAAATGGCCGTGCGACTACCAAGCGAGTCTTCTCAGACAAGATGCGAATGTATCATAACCGACCCTCTCGTTGCGCGAGCAAGTAACCCCGCACAAATGGCGTCTTGCTAGAAAACTCATTGCTTCATGCTTTGCAGAGCATACGTTTCACTCCGTGCACTCTTGACCGCCTTGTTTCGCTTTAGGCGTTCAAGAACATCGGAATAGTGAACGCGTTAGAGTGATCGTAAGAAACTGCATATGGGAATGCACTTTGGACGTCAGACAGGCTCCCTGTAAAGAAGAGGAAAACAGATCGGAAAGAGAGCGCGCGTCCTTCCTTTGCTGTCGCAGTAATGTGCGAGCGCGCTTGCAAAACAAGTAACGTTTTGACATGCCTGCCAGCTAGGCTAACCTAATAGTGACAGCAGACATATCGCGCTGTTTTTTTTTCTTTTCTTTGCTGGAAATGTTGCGAAAGCTAGAGGAAATAAGTGAGCAAGGAACGGGCAATCATTGAGTAGATAAAGAAGAAAAGCATGCCGGACACTGATGCCCATCTGTCCTGCCGTACAGCTTTTATACGTGGGCGATGGAGCGCGTCAACTGTCTGCGCGCTATCTTGCGTAAGCTGTGCGTGCTCTCGCAGCGTCGGGCCGATGATGTGCATTTGCGCATTGGAGCTGGCAGTCGGGGGAAATGGCCGCTGCTGTCACGAGGCTTTCATTGCCGCAAACAGACCGATTGATTGATTGATTGATTGATTGATTGATTGATTGATTGATTGATTGATTGATTGATTGATTGATTGATTGATTGATTGAGTGAGTGAGTGAGTGAGTGAGTGAGTGAGTGAGTGAGTGAGTGAGTGAGTGAGTGAGTGAGTGAGTGAGTGAGTGAGTGAGTGAGTGAGTGAGTGAGTGAGTGAGTGAGTGAGTGAGTGAGTGAGTGAGTGAGTGAGTGAGTGAGTGAGTGAGTGAGTGAGTGAGTGAGTGAGGGTCGGTCCCGCTAAAGACAGTTATATCAGACTGGCTGAATGTAATCATTCCGATAGCCAATATGATGTGTTGAATGAGAAACAAGAGGTGCTACGCTTTCTCAGCAGTGGAGAGACAGAACAGATAATTTTGCCGGTGTATTTGAAGGCGCCTACGCGCTACTTTGCATAGGGTAGGAAATCTGCGACAGGAAGGTACTAGGTAGGAGCTGGACGCAGGAAAGGAAATTAAAAAAAGAACAAGAAAATACGTTTTCGTGGTATGCCTGTGTGAATTAAATATATTAATAACCGTGACTATAGCGCTTAGAAATGAGAATAGCCAAGGTGGTGTCCCAAGTGAGGAAATGCTTGCTTGCGGTGATGCTTTAAACTCGGGTTTCGCATACCGTATACGCGTGCGTAAGGGGCTGCAAGCTTTCCAGCGTGTTTGCAAAGAGATGTGTATCGCAGAGCCGATGCTGCTTCTAAACAATCTTATTTAGTAAATTTGCTGCTCCAATCGACCAGCAAACGAGACCGCTTGCGCTCTCGTGCGTCTTTGAAGCAAGATCTATTCCTAGATAAATATCGGCCTTTCCTTCTTTGGCGTCCTGTTCCCTGCCCTCGCCCGTTCTTTCGTGACGCATGGCTGAAGTGGAGCCAATTTAGCGCTGACGTGAATGATCTTGCACGACAGAACCACGCCCATTTCAGCGATGGGTGACGAGAACGGATGCCTCAACGGAGCACCGAAGAAGGTGTGAAATGTGAAGAACGTACCCTGCTATGCACATTTAAGCTAATTGCTATGCACATTTAAGTCCTCTTAAGTTCAACATAACCCAGAAAAGGGAAGTAAGCGGGGTTCTCTTTAGCTTAGTGTCTTTGCAGCAACTCGTGTGTAACAGACGAACAGAGGCACCACAGATATTTTAAGATGATGAGCCTATATTTCGCCATCTGTGAAAGGAACGTACCACAGCATGTATGCGCAGTTATTTCGAGCTGGTATGAAAGTCTTTCCTTTGATTAGCACGGAATTTTCCCCCTATTTTGTAGCTGCGACACTCGTTAGGGAAGTTCTTTGTTGTTTAACACCTATCTACTGCGATGGCACGGGCCGTAAACTACGGCGTAACGGCGTAATTAGACGTAACACACATTACGCCGTAAACTACGGCGTAATGTGTGTACGTCTAATTACTGCGTTTAGAATAACAGAGAGCTGAGCTAGTTGGTAAGTATTCATTCTAAAAAGACAGGGCGTGCAAACACGGACACATGAAAGTAGTCAGGACACCACAAACGCTGACTAACAACTGAAGAGACGCACAACGGCGGAAAAGAAAGAAGGCACGAAAACTTATCTGCGCATGCCCATGCAATAGGCGAACCTATCAATCCGGCACGCGTGGGCGTCTACGTGTGAGATAACTGTTAAGACATTTGATTTCATCTTTATGCAAGTTAATCGACGGTTGGCTCACGCATGCGCTACCACTATTCTCGATATGTCATGCCTCAATCATCAGGCGCGTTTCTTCATTTCTATGCCGGTACAACACTGCGCATTCATCGAATTTTGGCATGCACTTACACTCTCGACAATGTAAAGATAGATTAGAAGGTGAGCCTCCGGCTAGCGATCTCTTATGTTCCAATAATCTCTGGTTAATGCAGCGACCCGTCTGTCCTACGTAGAAGCGGCCGCAGCTGAAAGGGACCTTATACCCCACACTTGTACGGCAAGCAGTGAATTTGTTGGTGTGTTTTACGAAACGAATATCGGTGTGTTTGGTGTGTTTACGAAACAGATGACAACTCTTCAGTTGTTAGTCGGTGTTTGCGGTGTCCTGACTTCTTTCCTGTGTCCGTGTTTGCACGCCGTCTTTTTAGAATAATTACTGCTATTCTCCGCTTTTTCTTCTGAAACCTTCACACAGGCCCTGTCAGGGAAGCCCGCGCAAGAAATGCTAATAAGCAATTCTACATTGCGAAGCGTGAGCGTGAGCTCGAATGTTTTGCCACAAGTCAATGGTATCCACACAAGAGAGAACTTCAAGGGAAGATGGACGCTCCAAGTGATGAGAAATCGTTGAAGAGGAAATATTGCTTGAGCCAACGTTTGAGCAAGAGGACTTTTCTACGTCGAGGTAGCAACTTCCTTCCCTAGCAGCGTTTTCATGCGCGCCTTCATTACTCTCTCCCATTCCAAATGGTGGAAGAGGAGAAGGAGGCTAAACATTGCGCACAGGCTTACTTCTCTCCTCCTCTACCACTGAGGTGGGGAGAGATTCTGCAAGACGTGCTTAAAAACGCTGCTAAGGAAGGCATCGGCTGCTTCTGTGGAGACAAGTCCTGTTGTCGAAACGTTGGCTTCAGTGGCATTTTTCTCTCAACGTTTTCCCATCAAGCTTACGATACGTCATTTAATGAAACTTGTAAATACGATATAACAGTGTTGCATCTTGGAGTCAAAACAGCGTCACATTTAGCAGCCCTTGAATGACTTTCATTACAGCACGCGCACTTGTGCTGACAGCACAAGACCACAACTTGACGATGAGCATACGGCGTTACCTAAATCATAAGAGTTTTCCCACACTCCACGTCACATCGTGAAGTGCACGGGTACAACCGGAGTTTCTGAAAGTGTGAGAGGAACGTGTCTATCAGCACTAAGATTGCTGTACAAAAATGGGACATTGTCGCAAGTCTGACAAGAATGTTTGATATAGTAATCATAAACCCGGGTTATTTATTGATCCTCCAGATGGAGCAATTAGATTTTGCACCGTGGAACCAATTGGAAATTTTTTTGGTACACCGTGGCCATTTTGTGAATTTCTGAGAGGTACAGTGGGGAAAAGAATGCTATTCGAACTGCCACGCGAACCTTCAAAGCTATACGCACGCCTCTATGCGACGCTCATGCATACTTGTGTACGTTAAAACGAAGTTTAATTTGGGGTCAAGAAACAAAAAGAAAGCGACATATTGATAGAATTTAAATGTTTCCCTCAGATTGCCTGATTGAACCTTACCACGTGTTTTCCTTTTAACCGTTAAACCTTCCTTGAATTATCATCGCGAGGCACACTACAATCTGCAATTCAGGCAATCTTTCTGCCTGGTAAGCTTCTGCCGCGACTCTATGGAAAAACACGTGTTTACAAGGATCATAAGATTAACTCGCAAGACCTATATCCAAGACCAATCGCAGAGGCAATGTCGACACATCAGTGGCCCAATCAGTATCCACACGTTGCCCCAATTCCCTCGGGAAAAAAGGCCGCTCGCAAGGTCTCACGGGAGATCAGTAGTGTGACAAGAAAGCCGAGCCTCGACCCACGCGTCACACGAAATGACAGTGCCAGCTCGGGCGTCGAATAGCTGATCCGGGTAGGCCTTCCGTGCGATGCGAGACACGATCGAAGGCGCCGTTGGAGGCGCCGAAGAAAGAACGGATTAGCCGTAATCAACTGTGGTGTATACGTGAGAGAAAGCGAGAAAGCAGGAGAGAGAGAGTGTGTACTTCAACCCACTGCCAACGCCATGCTGTTGTTCCTTGGCAGCCACAGCTAAGCCACTATCTGCAACTGATTATCACGGTACTCAAGCCAGTAGTGGCACTAAAGCAGTACTTTTATTAATTACTTTCGCCGTAATAGAAAAAAAAAACGAGACCATTCCACTCGGTGCCGGTTGGTTACCAGCGGTGTTAAAGGGTGTAAGTTCTTCTTTGAGAGCGGTCTAAGGCAGGGGTTGGCAACCTGCTGCCCTAGGGCAGTATCGTGCAGCCCCCGGCACGGCGTCAGAACCAGCCCTCCCCCCTCCCCTTGTCACATCCTACCTCAAGGATGACATGGCAGTTTTGACTTGAAATGGGGTTAGATAGGAGCAAAGAAATATCGAAACCCCCACCCCCTTGTTTTGTCATGCGGCCCCCGCCGTCTCGGCTTCATGCAACTCGGCCCTCCACCTCAAAAGGTTGCCGTCCCCTGGGTTAAAGGATTCTTAAGCGGAGAGTTCTATTGTAAACTGCGGCCCTCCCTATAACGCTGTTTTCCGGCGCAATCGTCGCTGCGTCTTCTTTCTAGCTTTCGTGAGCATCCTCGGCGGCCCATAAAGAGCGCCTGGCGAAATGAACGTTTGACATCAGATCTTCGCAAAGCCGGAGTTTTCCTGATGTGTGCGATTCTCCATGTCAGCTTTACATGTCCTGCAGGGGGCTTTTATGCCACCACCAGTACACCACCGTATAACAACGGGCAGCAGCCGCTAAGGAGCCGCAGTGAGCAGTATAACAGCTCCCCCGTAAAATGTCATTCTCGGATGTGACGCGTCAAAACTACGATATGCTTATGAGTCACGTCGCAGTGGCGTGACTATGGATTAATTGCGACAACCTGGACTTCTTCTACCTGCAACTAAATCTGAGTACATGGCTTTTTTTTTGCGCTTTGGTCCCATCGAAATCTGACCGCCCTGGCCTGTAATCGAACCCGCACCCACGTGCTTAGCAGCGCAACGTCATAACCGCTAAGCCACGATGGCGGATTCGTTCTTGTAATTCAAAGTGTACTTGAATTAGTCAGAAGTCGTCGAGAAAGTAATTTCGCTGGAGCGAAAGCTTCGTCAAAAAACACCCCGACAAAGGCACGTATCGCAACGTTGGTTCTAGAGACATCCTTCTTTGATGACATTTAGTTACTTCAAGCCTACATTTTTACCGGAACTTCTGCGAAAGTGCCCATGTGAAGCGTAGAGTCCTGAGTAATAAAGCATTTAATGAAACGTAAGGTAAATTGAAGGATGAAGTGCCTATACATAGGCTCACCAGATATCTCACGTCTCAAGGCGCGAACTCTGGATGCATGTCATCACTTAAGATGTCAACAGAATGCCTTCATGAAATTTCTGTGCTTGGTATTCGACATGTCAACATTAGTGGCTTCCTAGTGAAGCACGCAGAACTCCTGACACGCTAACTTTATACCGATGTCCTGTTCCTGGTTATTTATTTATTTATTTATTTATTTATTTATTTATTTATTTATTTATTTATTTATTTATTTATTTATTTATTTATTTATTTATTTAACGAATACCGCGGACACGTGGTCCAAGAAGGGAGGGTGACAAGTGGTAGATATAGTGAATCCATTTGGCAAAACAAAACAGTATCAATAAAAGATTAAGGTGTGGGCCCATTTATACAATTCTATTCGGTTGCAGTGTGATGGGAAAAAGAAAGAGTATTTAAATGGTTTGTTCTAGCAAAGTAAGGCGCTAGGGCATCATGTCTGCGGTGGCATGTAGTTCTCGTTAATAGATGTGATAGATATAGAGATGAGCCTAGAGATAAATTATTATTGTAAAGTAGTTTAGAAAATGCTAATCTTTGATTCTGCCTCGTAAGCTCGAGCGGTTGGATGTTGTTAATTCTCATAAGTTCGGTGGAGAAATCGGTTTTTCAAAATTTGCTAAAACCTGACTCCTTTTAGCTGCGCTCTCTTGAGATTATTGATACCAGCTTTCGTGTATGGATCCCGTACTACGCACGCGTATTCCAGATTAGGCCTAATTAGGGACAGGTAATGTAGCAATTTTACGTTAGAAGGGGGCTTTCTTAAGTTTGTTCCTCAGTTGCTTAGTACTAGAAGGAGCCATCGTAGCGCAAAATTAAACACAATATGGGAGACGGCGGGAGACAGCACCCCTGATGTCCGCTTACTGCGTCCCGTTTTTTTTGTATGTTTAATTTCGGGTTACGATGACTTCTTCAAGTACTATATGCCGATGTGCAATGACGCTGGTCATAATACTAAGTAGCTCTAAGCGAAAAGGCACAACGATTCCCATGAAGAGAAAGGCTACCAAGAAGCAATCGCAATACATGCCAAGAGATTTCACGTGTTTCGCCCGATGTAATCCTCTCAGGGTCTCCTCTCACTTGAACACACACGTCTGCAGCTAAATCATGGTCGACTGGCTTAGTTCAGGGCTAACGTGGGAGGGCGCCGTCGCAACATCTGCTAGATTAGGGTTTCTATGTTATTAGGAGCAGCGCCGTACAGAAGCGAGTGATCGCTTACGAGCTAAAGTACTTCCACGAAATCCTCGCCTCGTTCACGGATGCAAAGGTTACGAAATATACTGTTGAATCAGCGCTAACGTCTTTTTCCATAATTTTGTAACTTTTTTTTATAACAGCAGCTGTTTAAGATGAAAGAGTACATAAGTTTAGACTGATAAAGTGGCCGTTAAAACTCTACTTTCGTTAATTACGCAATGATGGGTTCATTATGAAAAGAGAAAATGAAGATAAAAGTCTAATTTCTAAATTTCGCGCCGAAACCTTAGCATCGCAGTGTCAGTTTGACATCACACATTTCAAAGTCCTTTTTTGTATTCTGGTCCAATAAAACTTCCTGAAGCTTGCAATATCAAGTTTCTCGCTCCCTTAGAACACAATGCAATTCAATGTGTACTCATAAAAGAATGTGCGGGTCTTAAAAGACGGCGCTTAGATATATGAACAGGAATTGGAGCAAGAACTTCGAGCTGGCTCGGAAACCTGCATTTGCTTTTTGTGCGTTTCCTGGCCTTTTGTTCACCTTCTCGCGGCAGGAGCAGTGTTTTTGATTTTGTGAAAGGGTAGCGTAATAATACGAGTGAAATCGTTTGTCTCTTTAGTTTCCCTTTAGCAAGACTTGACTTATTCATGTGCCATACAAATAATGTCTCTTTTTTTGCTTTATTATCTGGATTAAAATTAAACCAACTATGCTTAATGAAACGTTCTTTGTTAGCCTGATTCGTCTGCAATATTTCAACATCCATTTCCCCATTGCATCATACCTCCCCCCCCGCTCCCCCCCCCCCCCACACACACACACGTACAACCTTTTTGCGTCTTCACTGCACAGTATTTAGTTAAAGCGAACATGAACGAGGACCCGTATTCACAACAACTGCTTACGCTAAAATTTTTCTTCATGGAATATTTCAACCAATCATGATGCGTGACATATCATTAGCGAAGCCGATTTACCATTGGGAAAACTCACTGAAAAGAAGCTCTGTGAATTCGACCTCGTATGTATAGACTCCTTTACAGCAAAAGTTACTTTCGCTCAATGGCAGACGAAGTTTTCTTTTTTTTTGTATCGTAACAAACTTCCAGCTGTGGTTTTGCAACACAACTAATCCATCGAAGTGCTGAGACTAATGGGGAGAAAGCTGCAACGGCAACAGAAGACCACGTTTAATTGTTCGCCATCGTACCTCAACAGAACCGGAGTCCCCATAAATCACCTGAAGAAGTCCCGGGATAACCCAGTCCAGTTAATGGAGGTCACCACTAACCATCTCTTCGTCGAGAAGGCCACGCTTGCTAACCAGCGAGAACAGTCTAACAATGAATACCTGACTCTCTTCCTTCATGCTCGCGCAGATCTGACAATAAAGTGCGTCAACTAGTTGTTAGCGCGCCTGGAGAGGACAGCATACCGGCTGTGGGAAGCATATTAGCAGGATGCATCTAGAATGTGTACCAGAGATCGTTTGTTGCCTCCGTAATGTCACATAGGTCACACTCGTTATCTTGGCCGCTGTGAGATTGCAACGCAAGTCACAGCAACATATTCAGTGACATTTAAGAAGTTATTCTCAGGCAGAATTATTGCAGATATATATGATTATTCTGTTACTAGCATTACGTTACTCGCTTAGAGGCTAATGTAATCTCTTAACTAAAGCGCTACGTGGTTTGGTATAGGTGTTTTTTTCTTCTACTCAGAGGAGTAGCCTAGACAATTCTACATTAGAAAGGCATCCCTGAAATTATTCAATCAAATCTCTCTTTCTGCTTCTCCCTGCCAGACACCACTGTGAATAACTCTTTTTCTCTACAATGCAATCCCCGTCCACTGGTCCATTATAGCATTAACTGTTGCGGCCTCAAAAAATATGTGTATAAATGCCATTAGCCTCAGAGTTCGTGCAGCTTCTAAAAATACACAGATTGCCCACAGCGGATGCTCACAATGACGCAGTGGCTTCCGCGTCTCGCTGTGAGGTTCGCGTGGCAGTGGCGCTGTGGTCGGATTTATTCTAAGCGCGTTAGTATCTACTCGGTAAATCAAAGGGTTTTAGGAAGGCGTTCGTGTGCAACTTCAGACTTAACGTTGCGTTCTTGCGCTTTTCTCTTACAGTATCTGAGTTCTCTTAAAGAGGCCCGTAAGCCAACTATTCTACCACAGACACTTTTGGTCGATTTATTGTTTAATTACTCTCTAAAGCTGCTTCGTTAATAAATTTTCATGCGATATAACGTTACAGTGCTCAATGTATTAATACTACATGTTTGAATGTTCCGATACTCCAAGTTTCCTATGTGGTACGGGAATCTTCACGCATTACTTAGGGCAATTAGCGTAAATGTCAGGCAATAGAAATTGAGGCGCTTACGCGCTAGACGGTAGATGGTATTTTTGGGGCCACAGGGGAACGTATAAATGAGCTCAGAGAATTTGTAATAAAGAAATCTGACTGCAGGTCACATGCTTACGCTATGACCAGGAGTCGCCAACGACTCTACGGTCTACGGAACTGCGGACACTTGGGATGTCCGCAGTTGGAAACAATTCCGTAGCACCACCGAAAAAAAAATGCTTTTTTTTTCTTCTTACATGTAGGGAGATGCTGCAGCTTAAAAGGGAGTCAGGGCTGGCAATGCGTGACGTTTATTAGAATATTATTATGATGATTCTAACTCTCTCTGCTCTTCTTTAGCCTTACGGAGAATGAAAAATAGGAGTATAAAGCAAACCTATTTTTTAGTGTCAAACGAATTGTCGCAGTAAAGATTTTTTTTTCACCGAGGTCGACGAGGAAAACAGGAACCAACCCTCTTTAAAGTGCAATTTACTAACTTTCTTAGCTTTCATGAGCATATTCATTGATATTGTAAATCGTAAGCAGTACTTAACTCCCTATGCGCTTTTGTTGTTTTGCGCTTTTCTCGAACATGTTTCGCAACTTTTCTGTGTTGAAATTATTTCTGTAGCTCCCATGTTAATGGGTCAACCTGCCATGAAACGAATGAATGAATGAATTGATGAATGAGCCCTAAAGATTTCGTAGGGTCGGCATCTCCTTTCAAATATCCTTTATGCAGTGAAGTATACTTTCAGTTACCCGTGATAAATTTGGCGAAACGAAAAGCGCACGTGAAAAAAAAAAAGAAGATAGGACGGAGTGATAAATCTTGTTAGTGAAAATTTATTAATGGGGCCTTCCGTTGAGGCAATAAGATGGTTGTCGGAGAGGTACGGATCCTTTTCTAACGGCATGCGTAAGATTTTATCAGGACCCTATTTAAAGGAATTGAGCTAGCGCACCACAAACACGCAGCGTCGCGGAGTGATGAATGCGTACTGCTACTCGTCGACTGACAGGCGGCCTCGTACACAGCGTAGCGCCCTTAAATCACGCCCGCGACCCTGACACACCGAATCAGCCGGCGTTGCGCCCACATGCGGCACTGTAGCGGCGACCAGAGAGGCGATACAAGCGACAACGGGAGTCCAGCCAGGCGAGAAGACCCACTAGTATTGATTAGTCTTTTTTTCTAGCGGCAACGCCACCGAGAGACAGAGAAAGGGTTAGTGCGCCATTAGGATGCCCGGAACGGACGCCTTCCTGTTGGGCCCGGGAAAACCCCTTGCGAAATAACCCGTTGGAGCAGGCTTCCTCATGGCCAGAGCATGGCATGCTCATTTGTAGCGAGGATGGCGCTAGTCTTCTGTGGACGGGCGAAACCATGCCACGTGCGGGAAAAGGATGACGGAGGATTTTTAACGAGTGCGCACTATATACTCTGGACCATAAGGATGTTCTGTTCAGTGGTTCGTCACTTTTTAATGGTTTCCCTTCCGGAGAGTCCTTTCGGAATGCCGGGCAAATGTGGGCTTTCGCAATAGCCTTCGAATGAGCGACAATGGCCATACTCACTCTGCGTGCACGTTTGAACTCTCAAGTCGAGAGACAGTTACGAACAAAGAGCCATCGCTGCGTTTTTTGCGTCCGCAATTAGAAGCGACGAGGAGCATTTTATTCGTAACCTCTTTTTGTGCAATGACAGTTGAATGAGATCAAGAATCGAATCAATCGAAGGTCCTGGTGTCCGAAAGCAACAAAAAATAATAATTTCGCCGAGCGTTACAGCTACCAGGCTTGAAACCTATTCGCGTGATGTTCTACGTAATTGGTTTCGTTAGACAGCGGCACTAACCGAGGAACAAACTCTAATAATTATGCTCAGAAAAAAACAAACAAGAAAACTAAAGGCTTATCTTGCGGTTGTGACCACATTCGGGAAATCAGCCTGCCTTATCTTTGTGCCAAAACATAGCCATTCTTTAGTGTTGCGCAGCAAATCAGACAGGTTCCCAGTACAGCTCGCTACGTTCTGTATCTGTTTTTGTTACGACCTTTTTTAAACACGTTACTGCCCTTTGTTACTTCTTCCCACACGCTCAATCGAGCTGGTTGCTTTCTCGCTAAGTATACCACAGCTGCCTATCTCCTGAGATTAGGAATGTATTTTCAGTTTCTCTTATTAGCTTGCATTGCCCTCTGCTTTGTTTTTTTTTTTCTTTCAGAAAGTGTTAGCAGCCCTCAAACAGAATATAAACTTTCCTAATAATATCTTCGGTACTTACTCTGGCCGGCCAAGCACATACATTATAAACAACTTTTAAGACATTACGACGTGTAATTTTGGCTTTCAGGGAAGCCGATAATAATGGTTCTAGAGTAAGTGAGTTGCTTGAAGGTGATGAAGTTGTGTGTGAGTTCTTTTTTTGCAGGTGTCCTCACGGACATTTGGCACATAATACCTCCCTTTGCATCTTCCCCGGAGTACTGAACTATTCGAGTCAAGTCCAATGTTGTTCAAAGCCAGCCAGCGTATCAGGTGCAGAATACAAAGGCAAAATAGGGGCATTTTATATGAGAAGCGTAGGTGGAGGACTGCCGATAATGTAATCATTCGTTACTCTGCAAACACTTCACATAGTATTTGTCTGGTTTTTCTTGTTCTTTTTAAAGCACCGATCACGTTCCAAACATTCTCATCTTGTGACGCAGAAATTGAAGATACAAACTGAACGTAATACAAAGAGGAAGTATTCTGCGCTGTCAATATAGATTACCCATCAGAAACACTTACGTAAAGTTCACACGATGGCGCACTACTTGTTTTGTATTAAATTACTCGGGGCAGCCGGCAATACTCAAATCGCGAAGCTATAGAAAGTGCATTGCCAAGTGAATGCATGCGATCAGCAGTTTGGCGGGAAACTTCATTAGCTCTCGCATTAAGTGCAGGAGCGTCGTAGTAATGACTTCAGTCCCTCACTTCTTACCTTCAGCACTTGCAGGGAGCGTCTTCTCTTATTAATTCGCAGAATGATCATTATGGGCATTACGCTCAGCTAAGGAACGCTAGCTACAGTCAATTACCGTCGGCTACGGTTAATATTTGTGGTCGCCGCTTATTATTTCTTTTTCTATCAATCTCCATTCACTCGCGGGAAGAGACTACGTATTTGTCACTGCACATTACGGCTCTTTTAAGTGCCCCGCATGCTAATCGTTACGTTGCTGCTGTGTCAAGTTGACCGTGGCGCATTAATGTGAAATACATTACCAAGAAGTGCAGCGCACTTAACGAGACGATTGAATACACTTGTGGAAATATTGCTTTGCTTCCTTTTAGAAAAGGGCGTCTCTTTTTAACCTGACTACTTGCACTGCATGAATACACTCACATAATGTTAGGAGAAAACAAAATGTCGTCTCGGACGTCAACATTTCGGATGCCAAAAATTCACTGAACGACAACGTCTGTCAAAGATAAGTAGCACCAATGACATATTACAAGAGCGCCACTTTCCCTCCGTCAGTGAATGGTATGTTGATAAAGCAGTGGTCAAAGTTCAGACCTAATTATACAAAGTGTAGTTATTAAAAGCAACGCTGTTGATTACACGGAATGCAATATACGACGTAACATTTCATGTTTTATCGAGAAGACACCTCACTACCACCGTCTCGACCGAAGGTATCGTTTTTCAAGCGGTAAATGCGCACTACAAGCGAATCAGGCGAAGAGTAGTGTTTCAACTTTTCCATCACTCGAAGGCGATATGCCAGCGCTCGCACAGCTGGACATGGGAAGATTCCTAATTGCAATTTTACCTGTCGGCCTGCGGGGTTTCACTGTGAAGCATCGTTACTCAAATTGTCTTGCCCTGCACTGTCTCGTGCAACTTCTACAAACGTCCCGTAAAATGAACACCCAACGATAGTCGATCCAACTTCCGAAAACTATGAAGACAGCCGTTTTACACTAGACTTACTAGCATCTGGAAAGCATATTAGCACAAGATGTCGAGGACAAGAACAAAACACGGACATAGAGTTAATCTCAGTTTCTACGTCTTCGTCATGTACTTGTCTGCTTGTACTAAAGTCTTTCCTCAACACCAACACACGTCTGGTAATCGCGTTGACGTAATTGCACTACTTCAAAAACCTAGAAGCGAATGCACGTCCGGGTACAGTTAATTTCCTCTCACTTGCCGAGGCACTTCCGCGTACAATTAGTAGGACCCGATGGCGATCGCGTGCCACCTTTTCGACGCCGTAACGACAGCTGCCCACGCTGTCCAAAACGCATGCGAGCACGTACCGTCGCGTGCGCGAGGCGTCATCACTCACCGGTCGCTGTGTCGTTACCGGGTGCCGGAGACGGTGCAGCGAGCACTGCCGACGAGTCCGGCCGGCTTGCACGTAGCAGAAGCAGCAAGAGCATAAAAAGCGGCGATGCCGTCAGCACGGTAGGCACCGTCATAGTGGTCTTTGCTCTGTTTCTAATCTCTCTCTACTTCGCACGACAAAGCGAAAGGCGTTGGTCCGATTCCGCCTACTTCTTCCAACTGTCCGAGACGCACCGGAGCGCTGCTAGCAGCGAGTCCTAACTCCGCCCTGCGACGGGACCCATGCCGAGGCCGCGGGCGCCCACCACTGCGACACACGGCGAGCGAGAAGAGCCCCCAGCTTCGGAGCTTGCCCTCCCTAGCTCAGCCGCTTCACCGCAAGGACTCGCGCCCCGCTGTAGTTGCCGCCAACTCCGCTAGGTGCGAGGCACGTGCGCGCCGAACAGTGCTGCCCTCTCTCCCGCGCGCGTGACACCACGTGATGTTGCTTAGCCGCAGCTTTATTCTTTTTCTCTATCCCTCGCTTCGCTTATGTAGGTGCGATCGTTGAGCAGCGTGGTGCGACGACCATAAAAAAAGGCGCGCTGCAACCTTGAAGCGTGGCGCCATCCCAGGAGATCTCGCCAAACTTTCTTCGCCCTATATCTGACTCTCTGTTTCGTAGTGCGGAAAAGAAATTTATATATAAGCTGCTGATTTATTGCACTCCTTTGTGTTTTGTGGCAGAAGCTGTGAAAGTAGTTTGGCAATGATGGCGGTTGTGGTTGTGATATAGTAATACACTGGGATCGCTTGGTTTAGAGTCAAACCAGGAGAACTTGCTCGTTATGTATAAGAAAATGCGATATGTGATTTATATAGTACTTTGTCGCTATTTATTTGTTGCACACATACGGGACACATTCGATGCGGCTTCCGAATACACAGTTAAAATATGCTAACTGGCTCTTTAGTTATTGTTACCCATTTACAATGAACGAACAAACGCGCTAAGTCTGAAACGTGTTAATAAAAAATACAACAAAACAAAACTATCAGCATGGGCATGCCATCGCATGCCCTTGCGTTGAAGTTCATGTAAAATTTCATTAGAGATTGGTATGCGTGAAACACATGGATGTCATTTATGGTGTAGCCCTGTATCACATACTATACAGATAGACATCATTAAATGTTTTTGTGAAATCTAATTAATTAGGCTACTCTCTGTAAGAAAATTCCGCGAGGTTTAACCTCCCTGGAAATGCTGGCATCTCTGTGATAGCACTTTGAAATAATCCTACAAAGGACGAGCAGCGCCAACAAAACCAAAAACATATCGATCCAACGTGCACTATACGAAAAACAGTTTACCATACAGTAATTACGCTTTTCGTGGAGGCAACGTTTGTATGAGGTATTACTGTACTGACGATGCACCTGCCGTGTCGCAATAGTTGTTATGGCGTTGCGCTGGCCTGTTGGCCATCACGGGTTGCTTATGAGCCGCGTTTAAATGGGAGGACTAAGTGCAAGAATTCCTCTAGTGTAGCTTCTCTTGTGTAAGTGCATGTGGAAGAGTGCCAGGCGATCGAAATTAATTCGGAGTCTCTCGCTAAAGCGTTCCTCATATCACACGGTTGTTCTAGAAGATAAAGCCACAAAATTTAATATGGAGCAGCGGGGTAAGGTTAGAAGAAGCAGCCTATACTGCTGAACGTACTCGGGAACTCGACTCCTTTCTCTCCTTTGGTCGTGCGTAATAGTGAGAAATCTAGCTTTGTCGAAAAAGAAAGGTGGAGAAAATTGACAGGGGCGCTTAGATAAAGGCCCAAGCAATAGCTTACATCGATATTCTACTATGCACTGTGAAAACGGAGCGGCATTAGGAGAGGTGTGGCGCTGAGCGAAAGCGAGCTGCTACCTTGACGTTTAATTTGTTTTCTCTGCCTACGGACGAGCTGAGCATCATTTCCAGACTTCGTATCAGACGGAACAATTCAGTACGCATGGCCGTATTAGTTGCCATGTTTTACGGCGAATCTGTGTATAACTAGGGTTCTATTTTTCGTGCGCGTCAGCAGAAACGTATGTACCGCACGCTGGTGGCAAACACCAATTAAGATCGTGCGCGAAACGCCAGGTGCATGTGTCATGCCAGACAAGACGACGCATTTCGCGAAACGGAGGAGCAGGAATAAACGTTTATTGAACGAAACGGTGTCGCGGCGCTAGTCCCGCGTCTACCCTAGGTGGGAGGTCTCCTCATTCCAGGAACCCTCTGTCCTTCGCTGCCTCTTTAGCCCTGGCGACGAGACGTCGTTGTTGGTCCAGGTCCTCTGAGGCGAGCTTGGCCTTTCACGTTTCGAGAAGGTCCTCGTTTTCTTGAGCAGCGTTACAGGCGTTCGGCGAAGGCGTTGTGTCTGTATATTGCACGGGCACGCGAGGATCATGTGGGCCGAGGTGTCAGGTACGCCGCAAATCGAGCAGAGGTAGTTGTGCAACGTTGGGTACAGCAGCGTGGTACCTATGGTACCTGCGTCTTTTTGCCGCATTCTCCGTTTCGCGATTGCTGCAGAAGAGGCGGCAATCGCGAAACAGACTGCGACAAAAAGACGCAGGTACCATGCTGCTCAAACGAAAAACCTTAAATGAGCATATACTCTAAATTAAGAAGGAACTTTCTAGACAGACATTTCGGATTCACTCGCAGGGTGTCATCGGCTAAGGTTCGAAATTCTGCGTCCTGTGTCCTGTGCTGTGTCCTGTACTAAACAGCTTCTCTGGTCATCCACTTTCACAGTGGAATGGCTCACAATCGTTTACTAGAATTACTGTATATGCTGCCTTTGGGTAACAGAGTTGCACGTCTGTTTTCTAAACGCCCTAGCAACTATGCATTGCGGAGAAGGTGATATTGCAGGTCAAATATTTACTCCCCGCCGCCGCTGCAGCGAACTGGTTTAATACCTCTGTCACACGGGCACCAGCGAACTCCGTTTAACTCCCTCGTCGTTACGTCAACGGAGATGCGCTCCGTGTCACACGGTATCCGTTGTGCCAAGGAAGTCAAACAGAGCGTTTCACAAAGGGAGTTCTATCTCCAGTAGCGGTGGAATGGAGTGCTCTCGTCCCCAGTAATCTGCAGTTATGGAAAAAACTGCGAGCACGAAACAGAAGCACTCAACTGAATAATTCATTTTATCAACATTGAAGGTTCTCTCACTGTATCATCGATTCATAACGCATGTTTAATGGGAAATAAATACTCGTGTAAGTGCACATACTCTCGGCACCGTGCTTCGCGAAAAACCGTCGTGCCGCCATTTTGAATAAGTGTCTTCGAGTCCGTGTGCGCCGTTGTGTTTACGTCTGTGCATATCGTTTCTTTCTTAATGCGTTGCACCTTATTTTACTTCAACAGTACTAAAAGTCATAGCAGTGGGTGACGCGGATTTTCTTCGTCGACGATGGCAGCACATGCGAACTGCAGTGGGAACATCCGTATACCAGGGGCTTCGTGGACTGAAGGTAAGACCTGTACTTATCCGACATTGAAAAGGACAACGTGATCCAGGTGGTAGCGCAACTTCAAAGAGCTCGACGACAACTTGCAGTGTGTTTGACAATCAGCGCGATGGAGAAAACGTGTACCAAAATAAACGCACAGCGTTGTCAACGTTACTGCCAACCGGCTTGCCGGTACACGTCTCTGCGATAAAATCCAAAACATTTTTTTTGTTCGATCTGATTAAAATATAGTTTTTATGATGACACGTAGGACTGAGAATGTTTTCAGCGTGATCAGACGCGAAATCTTGCATGCAGACGCAGGTGCAGCAGCGCCTAGTGGACCACTTGCGGCTTCTGTCCAAAGCTCGTAAAATTGTCGTGAGAGGTGGACACAGCTCCATCTCCGTCAAACACCCCAATGGAGTGTTACATAGATGGAGTTTAACGGAGTTCGATGGCGGCCGTGTGACAGGGGTATAACAGTACTTGTAGACCTTTTCACGGAAGGCTCCGTGGGCGCCGCCGTAATCCTCTTAAAAAGCGTAACCCCCCAAAAATGCATTGCCGAGGCTGTGACGTCAACCCTTGTACTCCTGTGGTACAGTCCAGAAAGGAGGTGTTTCTTCTTTGCTGTGAAAAGGTAATGTTCATCGCCGGTTAGTGACACGTCAGGCACGTCGATCGGCGACACGCTTAAGCATGTCGCTTGCAAAAACGGAGTGCGACTTCGCCGCATAGCCGTCATTTCTAGACGGACCTACGCGCAACTTTACTACCTAAAGTTAGCATATACAGTAATTTATTTTTTGCTATCAGGATGTCGCTCCGTTAGCATTATCAGTAAACAGTTGTGTTTTCTTTTTCGCTTAGCACGCCTGGTGTAAGCGCACGCGCGTACGCACACACACACACACGCACATGCACGCACCCACACGCACAAATGGGCGAGTGACGTTAGAGCGGCGTATGCATACACCGGAAAGCTGTAAGTTAACGTAAACACGTTGAAAACGTTTCGACGACAGGATTTGAACTCGCAGCATCTAGTACTGAAGCCCGATGCTCTAACCTTACACTATACACCGCATGATCATGCCTCATCAGGCGCAACATAACACCGTTAAGAATGTACGCAACATCGATGGTTCTTCGTGCAAGCCAGTGCGTTAAAACGCTTGGCGCGTTTTCACAATGTTCGCTGAGTGTTGTTGAGTCGCCGTTATGCTATTCGCATTGACAACGGTAACTGACTCCAGTCGGCTTCCGCTGTATTTTTTTTTATCATAGCACAAATCGTGTACCACGTTGAAGTGGAAAGAAACGGAAAGAAAGAAGGCAACAAATGAAATATTTATTTTTAAAAAGAGGAAATAAACAGGGTCGTCTTGCTGTTGGGCGGGGTATCCGCGTTATGTCTGATCCATCTTGGGCATGTACTCCCAGTTTGCTACAGAGCGCTCTCGCATGAGCGACGGGCTGTGCGAGTGGTGGTAGAGCCAGACACCGAGCAATACCATGGCAACGGTGAACACGGCAGTCAGCGTGAACCGGATGACCGCGTGAACCTTGTGCATGCCATCGCCCGACAGGAACCTCCGCAAGCAGCCGAAGCCCCAGGGAACGTATCCCGGCCTGCACAAGTTCATTCAATTCCAAGACTCGCCACCGGAGCAACAAAAGTCGTAGCCAAAGCCAAGGCGAAGAAGAAGAAGAAAGAAACGAACGCGCCGCAAATGCGAGCTGCAGTTGCGTAGCAAGTTCCCATGCGAATAAAAAAAAAGCACACTGAGAATGCAACTACATGGTGGCCCGCACAACGTGTTTCTTTTCCTTCTTCCCTTGCACAGTTTGAGGAGCCGCTGAGAACGAAGAAAATACGATAAAAAGTAAGAAGTCGGAAAATTAGAGGATGCCTTGGACCAGCGGTTGCCACAAAATGCCCTTCAGGCCTGGGGTCTACGGTCCCTGACCACCCTGGCGACTTCTTCAAGCTGAGATGCTATTCTTGTTTTTTCTTGCTTTTTTCAACTCCGGCCAGACGCTTCTGAGAACTTTTTTGAAGTGTAAATACGATACAGTCCCCGTGAACTATATAGTTACTTTTGCTGTTGCTTAGAAGATTCCAAAACTTGCTAGACATTTTTTTTTTTAACCTGATACGTAGTAATTAGTAAGGTGGGCTAGTTGGTGTTCATTCATTTTAAAAGGTGCGCTAAGTCAACACAGACACGCGAAAAAATACAGGATACACGACGTCGAGCGCGAGAAGAACGAAGTAGTGAACGTAGTAATGAACGTAGTAATGGCGCAAGATGAAAGTAGTAATTCATTTAAAATGTACTAGTTATACCACACTAAAAGTTACAGAATATTAATTTCAAGTTTTTCCCTGCTTTCATCAGGGGCGTAGCCAGAAATTTTTTTCGGGGGGGGGGGGGTTCAACATACTTTATGTATGTTCGTGCGTGCGTTTGTATGTGAACGTGTATATATACGCAAGCAAAACTAAAAATTCTCGGGGGAGGTTTGAACCCCCCCTCTGGCTACGCCCCTGGCTTTCATATTATTAAGCGAGTTTATTACTACACTTGCCAGTGACCTTTATCGTATTATATATCGACACAGTAAGCGCCTCCTGTGTTCTTGACACGTATTCAAAATTTTGCTGGGTGATAGAATAATCGCTTTAAGAGAAACGGTGGAATGTTAAAGCAGCTTTGTGAATATCAAAACAAGCGTTATTAAATGCGAAGCATTTCTTAGCGAACCTCTGGCACTTTGAGCGTTTCTATCTACGTATCTATCTGTCTATCTATCTATCTATCTATCTATCTATCTATCTATCTATCTATCTATCTATCTATCTATCTATCTATCTATCTATCTAGCCGCCTACGTCTGCATGCTCTCATGATCGCCTCCTTAACTTGGTGTAGACCAAAATTTGCATGGGAGGGTAAGAGGATTTGATGGATATGATTGCTGGGTCATGACATGAATAACGTTAAAATCCTATCGCGTACGTCGTCAAACCCTTTCCACTAGACACGTGTGGCACACACCCGTTTACCATGGGCCGCGGTGTACGGGTATGCGCCACAGGTGATTGACAGTTTATATCTACCCAGGAACGGCGAGAACAGACATTCGTTACTTAAATGCTAAAGCGTTAAGGAAAACCAACATCGGCAGCATTGACTCGACGAATAGAAAGAACGAAAATTAGGATCGCAGCAGGAATCGAACCCAAGCATTCTGCGTGGCTATCAGGTATTCTACCACTGAGCAACGCCAGGTCTATAAACTGGTTTGAAAAAGCCCACGCAGGCGTCATATCGGTGCAACGTCAATTGTGGTTGTGGTGCTGGCTATCTAATTTTACAAGAAAGCAATAAACGCTACATGATACTCCTACGATATGTACTCCTACGATACAGGCGTCATACCAGATTAACGTCTGTAGTTCCAGTGTCGGCTCCGCTTTTATAGCAGTATAATAAACATTACGTTTGTATTTCTATGTTTCAGCAAGCTATATTGAAGCATTTCTCGACCCCGGAGGAATACATTAACGAAAGTTACATATGATATCCACATCACCGCACCGTAAAGTGCACTTCGTCCACCAGAACGGCACAGTGTCCTCTTCATTTCTTACGAGTCTGGGCGACGACCTCGTGCTAACTGAGGATGATGCCAGATTGATTGACAGCCGCTTTGTAGATTAGGCTACGTAGGCCACACACACCCAGGTAGTCTACGAATACGACAAACACCATCCACTGATGTTGGTCTACGTAGCACTATCCAGGCCTACCAGCCTCGACGGCCTATACCTCACCAATGCGATGGGTGGCTTCAGGTTCCGACATGTCACCGGCTCTGTCGACAGACAATTTGTCGACGAAATGACCGAGGCATCCACGAATTACAACAGCTCTACTATAACACATACTTCACTACACATGGACCCCTCGTCACCACGATCACGACCGGATACTATGACAAGTCATGACCAGCCGATGGTGCTCACTGATTACGGTTATGATGCCCTTGTTTAAGAACTGTCAAGAACTTCTTGCACACATGTACACGGGTTCGTGAAACGTGCGTGCGCTCTCGAGACACGTATAAGCACTACGTATCAGCTTACCGCTTCTGGTGTTGGTAATACCCACGTTACATACGTAACCGTAAACAACTGGTTATATAACACATATGCGGCTCTGCAACATATATATGTGCGCGTATAAAATTTATACAAATCTTTAGCGTCATTTTGTAACGTGTCGCTCAGTAAAAAAAGTTACGCCACAGTCCCCTACCCGCCGCATGCTTCGCATAACATCGACTCCCACGGTACGTGGGATCTGCCGAATTTTTTATTAAATTTAGATGCAGAGAAGCTTCTCAATAGGCTTTTTTAAGGCCGGATTTCCAAAATATTTCAAATACAGTGCTCAGACAATATTACCAAGAAGACAAAATGAAAGACAAGTATAATTCTATAAAAGACAGGGCGTGCAAACACGGACACAAGAAAGAAGTCGGGACACCACAAACGCCGACTAAACAACTGAAGAGACGCACAACGGCGGAAAAGAAAGAAGGCATCAAAACTTATCTGCGCATGCCCATGCAATAGGCGAACCTATCAATCCGGCACGCGTGGGGGTCTGCGTGAAAGATAACTGTTAAGGCGTTTGATTTCATCCTTATGCAAGTTAATCGACGGTTGGCTCACTCATGCGCAGCCACTATTCTCGATATGACATGCCTAAATCATCAGGCGCGTTCCTTCATTTCTATGTCGGTACAAAACTGCGCATTCATCGAATTTTGGCGTGCACTTACACTCTCGACAATGTAAGGATAGATTAGAAGGTGAGCCTCCGGTTAGTGATCTCTTATGTTCCAATAACCTCTGGTTAATGCAGCAGCCCGTCTGTCCTACGTAGAAGTGGCCGCAGCTGATAGGGACCTTACACAACATACGTGTACAGTAATCAGTGAATTTGTTGGTGTGTTTTACGAAACAAATATCGGTTCGCTTATTTTCTTTTACTCCCTTGTTCTTCCTCTACACAGCGGCACAAATCTTACCTAGCTTATTGGCAGCCGTGAAAAGAATATTAACGTCGCATCTACTTCCTACTTTCTTTAGCCTGTGAGATACCTAATAAATGTACGGTGTTGGCGGCGAGATCGAGCAGAGTCGGCACCTAGCGGCGAGCGGACGAAACCCCGCGATGTGGATGGCTCCTTGCGTCGTCTGCTAGCCACACCGTGTTCGCATGTGTGCGCACATCATGCGCGTCCTCAGATTACAGCTTATTCAGTTGTGCTAGCACAGTGTCAAATGCTTGTACGTATGCCTACACGATATACACAAGCATTTCGCTTTACGAGACTTTTATGCACTCTAATAAGTGAGTACATGCCCATGTCGGTATGGCGCTAGGTCTAACCATCGTATCGTCCATTCCCCAAAATCATTTGAATGTGGGTACCGCTTTCTCGTTCAAGCACGTCACATAGTTCATTCGGCGTCGGTAAACGAAAAAAAAAGTACTAAATGTCGAGGCGGGAATGCAGAATTTTAGCGACACCATCTCGTGATGTGTTGGCGATTTGGAAATCCTTGCGATACCGCAAGGCATTAACTAGCGTCTGCAGAGGATGGTTAGCGGTAAAAAAGACCTGAAGCCACGCATTTCTACAGCAGTACGCGTATTCATGCAAACAGAAAAGCAGAGTGCACAATGTTCGACTTCATCTAATTATGTAGAAATACAGGCTCTCTTTCTCTGTAGTGGCTAGAGCAAGAAGTAAATACTTCATTGGCTCAGTCGCGCAACACAGTTGATATTGTGGTATAGGCAAAACACAATTTAAACATGTGCAAATAAAGCAAGGAAAAACTGCGAGCCCAGTGCAAAACACGAATGTGACTGAAGGCCAGTACCCCAATGATCGGCAGATTGCACTTCTCACACAATTAATAGGTACGGTAGGACGGTTGCGTGCATTGATGTGGCAATGGAGGGCGCATACATCACCATTAGGCTGCAGTCAACGCGATTTACTCGCCAGCAATCGACTCAAACCGCCTGCGTCGAAGCGCCGCTGCGTACATTTGTGTACGTGCAGCCGACCGCCTATCCACCGATCTCGCGGTGAATACCTACGACACGTTTCTTCCTATCGCTTTCTGCAACCGGACTTAACATAATGGACTTCTCTAAACGTTCAGCGACAGTGGCCACTGCGTCGCGAGGATAACCTACATCTAAAAGACGCGTAACCTGTGCGTTAAAGCTATCACTCATTTTGTGATCACATGACTTGGTGAGGGAAGACTGAAGCCATGACACGGCGATATCGTTTTTTACAGCCTTCGAGTGCTTGGACAAAAAATTTAACAGCGGTTTCGAAGATCTAGGAGAATACTGCCAGCACACATGGTTCTTCTCAAACGTTAAGGAAATGTCTAGAAATTGCATTTCATTATTCTGAGGCAACTCTTTAGTAAACATCAGCCGTCCTCCATTTATTTCAAATTTTTCTGTCGCTGAGGTTACCACGGTTTCAAAGTACTCACCACTACCAAAAAGCAAGTAATCGTCCACATAACGAAAAACCTTAATAGCAGAATTACGTAAGGCGCTTTCCATAAGTTTGTCAGTCTTGCTAAGGTATAAATCACTGAAAAGCAGTACATATCCCTGATTTCTGCATATGAACACCTTCCTTCCAACCTACCAGCGTCGACTTTAAATACATGAAAAGAATTTCTAGAAAAGCCCCGGTAGAAACACTACATTTATCCGTGAAAACCATGTCGTGCCCTTGTTCGTTAATAAAGTAATTAACACATTTTATCAAGTCATCATGCGGCAAGGAGTAATAAAGTATAATAATACGAACTAGACTCACTAAACAAAAGTAACAGGCACACACACAGTGTGAATATACGGGTATACCACAATTAAAATCACGGTTCAGTACTTTGGACACTCACCTGTCACATAGGGGGCAAAAGAAGGCCGGGGCCATATTTATATTTGCACAGAACACATGTAATAATAGCCAACCATATATTGCCTTAAAACAAACCTGAAACGCTCACGTTCGCGCATCGCTCAGAACGTGCCAGCGTTTTCCAGTGGATTCTTGATTTTTTCTGTGTGTGTGTTATTTCTCTTACTTTTACACTTTCTTGCTAGTACTGTATAATTTTACCACATTCACTATTTGCTTCTTGTGATTTGCTTATTTTTACGTTTCACTTTTGTTGCGTTTCATTGAGTAGAGATGTTTTTTGCTTTAGTCTTGTTCATGTATAAAATAGCACGTTTTTTTTTCGTTGTTTTGTATTTTTCATGTTGTAACCCACTCCCCTCTGTAAAGCTTCGGCGATTGAGGGTAACAAAATAAATAAATAAATAAATAAAAACGTCTATCCCACCATTGAAATTCGATTCCACTGGTGTATAGCATTTAACAGTAATACTTTCTACATGCTTTGTAACTAGGGCAACTTTTTTTTTTCTTTTTTGAAGACTCTGGAAAGAAGTTCGACTTTCGCTGTTCTCTGTTTGAGCCCACGTTCCTTGTTTTACGGTTTTGCTTTATTCTCCCGGTATTTTCAGTTAACTTCATCCAAGCTTCGAGAATCCATAACAGCTGTTCTTCATTTTTTTGTTCATTTTTATGCATGTTCACATTGTATTTTACGTTTGCAGCCTTAAGATTTCCTTTTTTTTTCTCGCCGCTATTTATTAGTTCTGCTTCAGCCTTATAGGGCCCATATTCACGTCTTATGATAAACATTTTCGCAAGAGAATATTTCAGCCAATCACGATGTGAGACATGTCTTTCGCGAGCCGTTTGACCAATGGAACGAAAGACACTTACGAAAGAGAAGTTTTGTGAATTCAACCCCGGATGTTTACCGACGAACTATTTGGGCGACGTCTGTGCACTGCCTATTGGCTAATTATTATTGCTTTCGTACCATTTTTCATTTCGAGGTTGGGTGCTTCATTACGAGCAGCCTTTCAAGAGGAGCCACCACATAAGGCGTGGACTGCGTAAATCCTGAGTAATAAAATTAGGTCAGCTACTTCACGAACACAGCCTCTCCAGCACTTAAGACCTCTCTCTGGGAACGTAAAGCCGTAAACTGTCATAGGAAAAGCCCGCGTGCCAGCGCTTGCTTGAAGACTCTTGTCACTGGACGCCTGGCGCCACGCGTGGCTGTATTACCAAGCTGATAGCTGAAAGAAAAAATAAGGTTACGCAAGCAGAGCTTCGCGAGCTGCAAGCTAGATGGCACTACATCGCTCTCCGATGCGACGGTCCCAGCACGTCTTCAGAACGGGTCGATGCCTTTGCTTGCAAAGGGCTGCCGTGTCAAACTTCAGTTCACTTATGATAGTCTATCACGTCATGAAATATTTCTTGGTTCTCGTAGTAAACGTATATTGAAGTGGTATGAGGTTCACAACTAGTCCGTGTAACAACGCGCTAGTGGGGATATATGTTTCGTGGCAGTAAACAGTCACGTTCTCGCTGTGCTCGGTAGGCCGGGCAGGCGCCCCCGTCGCTAGTTAAAAAAGTGACCTACTTTCTTCGAAAACAGCAACACGGCGCGATGCGGATGTGCCTCGCATAATGACGTCGCATGTTTGGGTACGCTCGGATCGTTTCCGGATTAAGTTTCGCCATTACTTCTGTGTCTTAATTAGGTTGGGGTTTACGGCAGGTATATTTCACTATTGGTTTAGCTGAGCCATGAAATCACTATTCATGAAGCACAGTCGATGATCAATGGCATTAACATATTAGGGTAGTTAACAGAGCTTATTCCCGCGACGTCACCGTACGAAATAGCGTGGTGTTATTCACATTTCAGTGTGCTTCTGAAAGTAAGCGGACCGAAATAACGAGGCATTTGTCACCGTAGCAAATGTGCATCATTATTTCAGTCTCGATGAGATAAGTAGTCCGCCAGGGTGGTACAGTGGTTACGGTGCAAAACTGCTAGCCCGAAGGTCGCGGGTTTGATCCCGGCCGCAGTGGTCGCGTTTTCGATGTCGCACGTTAAACACCATATGATCGAAATTTCCGGAGCCGTCCACTACGGCGCGTCTCTTATATCGTAGTGTTACATGTAGAATCCCTGATAATATTACTATTCGATGACGTAAGTACATACCTTATTTACACGGGCTCGACTGGGTGCGCTACACAGCGTCAAACAATTGGAAATGCGGCGGACAACCACTGTGCCCGCCACGTACACTACATAACAGTTGAAAGGACAAGTGTATTGGTAACAACTTAATGTCCATGCGTGGTAACCCCAGAACAGCAGGATAAAAGGCGGACGGTATAAATGCAAGATAATTGTGCCAGATTCCAAAAATAAACCGATAGACCTGAGGAGTCACAAATACCACATCGTTGATCTTTCGAACTCACGGAAATCTGCCGTTTACGTTAACACAGTGACGCTGGGCGCGCGTCTTCATCAGCAGGGTTATCGATAATATTTCGTTTCGTAAAAAAACTCGAGTCGTACAAGTGTTCGTGCTATAACAAAGCTTAATGAATCCAAGGAACGCATAGGAGACATTTTTTTTAAACTGTAATGTAGTATATATGGCATAAAAAGAAATAAAATAGGTGGACAAAAAAAAACCCTTTTCCCTCGCAACCCGCAACCTGCAACCGCAACCTTAGAATTACGCGTCCGATGCTCTACCAATTGTGCTACGTCGGAGGTGTTCCCCTATTCACTTAGTTGGATATTCCCATGCGTGTAATCCCTGGGAGTTCTAAACAGCGTCACTCGTAGGCATGCGGCGAGCGTGGAACTCTTTTTGCCTGAGGGCGTCACGTGGTACTTTATCTTTGTGCGAGGTGGCAGCTGACCAATAAACCCTCGCGTGCTGCCTAAAGACATCAAGACTGCCGGGACGAGGTCCTCGCTATGAAAGAACGAAGGAAGCGAAATTGTTCGAGGGGACTGTGTCTTTTTTTTTTTTTTTGCACACAACCGAATGAATTCAACAGACAATTAAGCCAAAGAAAGCATTGGGAGGTATTATTTGTTGTTTTTGACTGAGTATTTATGACATAAAAGGTAAAATAAAGTGTACGAATAAACACCTTTTCCTTCGGTGGAAGCAGAACCTGAACATTTGGTTGTTTCTAACAAAGAGTCTAGTCCCTCGAACAATACCCGTTTTTACAACACAGCTTGTCATACAAAGCAGTGAAGGCTCCGTTACCTGCAAGCGCACACGTTGTTCACACAGTGCGCCCCCTCGGGGCACAGGCGGTGCTGGTCGCAGCCGCTATTCAGCGACGTGTTCACGCGGCAGCCAGCTGCGTCCTGCTGGAAGGGTGCGCGGCAGCGGCATCGGCCGTCGCACTTGTCCACCACCAGGGCGCAGGGATATCCCAGCATGCAAGGCGAATTGTGCTCCCGAAGCGCCACGCACTTGCGCAACTGTGAAGCAAAGTGACAATAAAGTAGCTACAGCTAGCCAAGTTGGTTCACCCTTTTGAAATAGATGAACTGCTTGAACTGCAAGAAACGGTGAAATAGAAGGCTTGTCTTTCGTTATTTTGCTTTCTCTTGTCGTTTACGCGGTACGCAAATACATGTACTTGCCGATTTCTTTCTTTTTTTAACACGAAAGTGTTTTATGCCGGGGTCCACCACGGCTCCACTGACGTATTTCCGTCACGGATATGACGTTGCAAAAAATAGAGACTAACAGTTCGCAAAGAAAAAGAAAACCAGCAGAAAAAGTTCCGTCACCGGGAGTCGAACTTACGACCCCTCGCTCCGCAGCGCGAAACGATTCAACCACAGACGGCACGTTCCTTGCAATGCTAACGGCGAGCTATTTATATACACCATTTGCCGGTGGCGGTACTCAGGGATCGGTGGTACAAAAGCGTGTTTTCGTTATCACTAGCGAGATGGCGTGAAGGGCTCGAACAGCGCGCTTTAAAAGTCGTCGCCCCATTTGTATGAACGCGCGCTTCTACAGGGCGTGGTCGCTAGTGCACGGCTTATCTCGTGATGGCTGTGGTGTGTACTGTACGTCTTGTGCTCTCACCGTAAGTTTGCGTTGAGAGCACGAAGGTCACTTCACTCATTGCAGCGGCCGCTTTTGTGAAAGGAGCGCGCTGCTCACACAGAAATAAGTTAGAACTGTGACAGTTCGCGCTCATCCTGTGTATGTTAGTTCCGGGCGCCCTTTCTGCTTGAGCAGCGCGTTGCAAGTTTCGAGCTGCTTGCCGTTCTTCGTGTGACATTACAATTTTTTGCTGTAGCATTCATTCCTTCGCGCTTGGGGCGAAAGAATGCGCACAAACGCTCAACTACGTCTATGAAGGCACGTTTCACTTTCGTGTTATACCAATTCCTATGACAGAGGGATCAGTCATGCGCTTTTTTTTTCGAAGTTAATCCTCTAGCCACGCTGCAGGGCACTTGTAATGTGAATACCCCTTGTCTACAGCTGTCTGCTGGGAACTGTGCGCATGGTGCCTTGCAATATCTGCCAAGTTTCTAGATCTGAACTGACATTCACAAAATGTTCTTACCTTTTGGTAAAGATAGTAAGAACAAGAAACGTCCGATACCAACAGTGAACATATTATCGAAGGTCAAAGACAAATTCCAGAAAGCTTTTACGAACAACACGTTTGTAAATTCAGTCCCTCTTGGTTAGGCGCCTATGGAACGCTTCCACGTTTCGTGCGTACGGTCAAGCGTGGATTTATTGCGGCGTTGGTTTGTACTCTCTTTTGCAAAGATGGCGATCTAATTGTCCTCACCCGGGCATCCCTATACCTCGTTAAAAACGAGCCCGCTTAGAGTTGCGTGGCCGATAACCGGCTAGTATCCGTTAAACACAGTGGTACACAACGACTCTTGCCTGATCTAGATATCTGTAGCCGATGTCGCAGAGGCAAATGGGCGTGGGCTTGATATCCGTGGCGCAAGTGGCATGCTCGGGCACGCAGTTGTACGTGCGCCGCTGACAGGGCCAACCATACGTTACGTGCAGAGAACCGCCGTTGGCCCTGGTCACCGTCGAAATAGTGCTCAGGGTGACACGCGGGGTGCTGCGCAGAGTGCTTCGCGGGGTGCTGTTAGGGCGCTGCGCTTCGTGCTGCTCGATGATGCAGCGCACCGTCGTACCCTGGTAGGCAAGAAGTAAAGGTTGGTGTTAAAGGAACAGAGAGGTCTGTTATGGCTGTGTAAGACCTGGCTGATACATGAAGACCTTTCAAGAGGCCCTGTAATGGCTTTTTATGAATATTTCTATAACCGGAAGTAAGCGCTCAGACGGATATGCTTGAATGAGAAACAAGAGTGCCACTCGGCGCTCGAGCCACGTAAGAAACGAAACAAAAAAGAAAATGCCAGGCCTGCGCTGAAACCGCAGCACAGTCACAGCGAAACCTGGAAGAGCGGCGTTTCTAGAGCCCGTTAAGCTCTCTTGGGGCTACAATACAAGTACACTAGAAAGGTACCCACTACGCCATAAATCACAATTTTTGTGAAGTTGGGAAGCACCTACTAAGCCATTATTCGTCATTCTGCGGAGAAACGAGGCACCAGCTACACGTCTGTAAGGCATTATGTGCACTTTGTTGACGCGACGACTGATGACGATGAAGAATTATAGCTCAGCCCTTTGAAATGGGTTGGAATCGTTAAACGGCCCACCAGTTATGTAATTTGCATTGGGTGACGCCCAATCGCTATTTCCCTCTCCCGTCATGCTGTATAACATACGTTCACGTGGGAGAGAGACAGGGGGGGGGGCGAAGAACTTTACTGAGACCCCGAGAAAATGGATCATGCACTTATGGGCTTCCTTGGCAACCAATACAAGTGCACTTGCGAGGAACCCACTACGCTATAAATCATTGTAATTTTACTGACACCCCGAGGAAGTGGATCATGCGCTTATGGGCTTCCTTGGCAACCAATACAAGTGCACTTGCGAGGAACCCACTACGCTATAAATCATTGTAATTTTTTAGAAGTAGAGCAGCAGGCACTGTGCCATTTTTCGTCATTTTACGGAGAGCGTTGGTACCTGCTAAACGCATGTAAGGCATTATGCGCACTTTGTTGATGCTGTGCCTGATGACGATGAAGAATTATGGCAGAGCCCTTTGTAATGGGTTGGAAGCATTCAACAACCTACTCGTTGCGCAATTCGCATTGTGTGACGCCTGGTTACAGAATTCGCGTTGTGCGACGCTTGGTGCTTATTTCACTCTTCTACCACGCTATATTGCATATGCTAATGTGGTTCCTTCCCGACATGAAGCCTGTATAGGACCTTTTTGCAAAGGAGTTTCGAGCACCGGCATGGCTCAGAGGTTGAATACTGGGCTCCCACGCAGTGGGCCCAGGTTCGAACCTCGTTCCATCCTGGAATTTTTTTCTTATTTAGTTTTTTTTTTTTTCTTATTTCGAGCGATACTGGTTACGGACACCGGCGGCGGCGGCGGCGGCGGCGGACAACTACGGCGCCAAAAACGGCCGGTGAAATGATCTCATAACAGCTTTCGCTGTAAAATATAACAATATAGATACAAAATCAGCTGCACTTGCAGGTGTCACAAATGGTGTTACGCCAAATACAAGTCAGAATCTATTAAATATTGTTGAGTTTCTTTTTCCAGTGATTTCTAAGACACATCAAAATTAACATTTATCGAAACTGTATTAAGATTTGCACTTACGTGAAAATTTAATTTTTGTTTGCCATAGTTAGCACGGGTCTGAGGGACCTGGAGGATTTATTTACGAAAGCTATACGTATCATTAGACGCACGATTGTTCTGAGTGTGTAATTAATTAGTTTTAATGTGTTAATATGTGTATTAGAAGATTTTAATATGCTTAGAGGTACGTACCACCGTCTTCCTGATGGTGAGCGTACTGTACCGGGCGAATACACTTTTGGATTCGGGGCCAGTGGTGGCCATCGGACTGTAGAAGAACTCAAATTGCTGCCTGTCGAACGCCTGGGAACCGTTCACCTCCCAGCGAACGCTGCTCGGCGAATGCGTGGCCGCGAAGCAGCTGTAGCTTGAAGGTTGGCCGGACAAGACGGCACCGTTGAGGCTGTCCAGGCGGAAGAATGGTATCTTGCCGTTGATCACTTCATCAAGTGGACTCGAACTTCCCGCCGGCATAGCTGGTGGTGCTGACACCACGGTTGTGGCTAGTCCAACCGCAGCGACAATACTCCGAAGAAGCGCGTTACCGTCAACGCAATGTGAGAGCATTCTTCTCCAAGCTTCAGCTCGAAGCAAGTTCCACTAAACCGAGTTGGCCTCGGGCAAAGCCCTGAAAAGCAACGAGATAATGAAACGCGTTAATTTAGCTGGATTTGAGTCGCGATTTGAGATTAGAAATGAAAAGAAGCAAAAACAATACACCTACGCTGGGACATTCATCGTAGTGACAACGCCAATTATAATCCACTCTTAAAGTCCACGGGAAAACTTACCAGAATAATCTCAAGCGGCACTTTGCGGATACAAGGCTGACAGCGCTTCTCCTTGTCTGGCTTTCTCCTTCTTCGTCTTCCTTCCTTTTTTATTGTTCAGTATGTGTCCACCAAGAGGCTGTGAACTGATATGAGTGCAATATTTAGACCCCTGCATTGATCAGGATCACTTCGTGAGTGCTTTTAATTCCATAGGGCAAATCAAGCACATTGTTACGGGAGAGCAAGCACTGAAACGACTCTATACAGGTATATTTACAGCTACATATATGCGTGTAGCACTGCCAGAGACGTACGGGGTAGGCGCCACTAATGAGGAGCATGTTGTTGATGATGATGATGATGATGATGATGATGATGATGATGGCGGCGGCGGCGACGTACATCACTGGCTCACATCCCCCATTGAGGACTGGCCAAGAAACTAATAATTTTATAATAAAAATTGACACATTCATTTTGTGGCTATCAAGAAATTTCACAATAACGAATGTAAAATAATAATGGTAATTTGCGAATTTCGAGTCAAAACCACCCTGATTCAGTTAAATATGTTTCAACTGCGGAACAGGCATTGTTTTGTTTTGTTTTGCTGCCTAAAGGAAACTGGCTCATACCCACAACGGGGATTGGCCACACTCTTGATTATAAAGGGAATTGAATGGATGGATGGAAAACACTTTATTATGGTCCCTCGGAACGCGCTCTAGCACGTTGCGAATAAAATGAATTAAATAAAACAATACTACGTGCTATGCAACATAAAAAAAGAAAGAAACGAAAGGTCCCGTTTATACCGTCGCTCTCATCGTCTTTTCAATCAAACTTGGAGTGCCATCGGTTAGTACAATTAACTGTTCCTGTAGCAATGCAAAACTAAACAGATGGCCCGATGTGGCTAGCATATAGTCTAATACAATTCGGATTTTCCTGGCACGTTTACTCCGGGCACGCGCCTCGCCGCCAACCAAAAACGACCGACAGCTTGTACGTGCATTCTTCCGTCACTTTTACTGACTACGTGCTCGCGCAGCACAAGGAAGCGAGGCGAAGCACTTCTCCAGGAAGTGGAGCACTAAGATGACGCTCCTAGTTCACTTCGGTACGCTAAGGAAACGCCAGGAAATATTTACTGATGGCGTTGGAGTAAAGATGGTTTTACGACTGACACAAAGCATCTAAACTTCAATGAAGGGACACTAAAGGCAAATATTAAGTCGACGTTGATTGTTTAAATAACGGTCCAGGAACCTCGTAGTGCTACTTTTGTGCCTAGGAAGTGCTTATTTTAAAATAAAATCACGTTTTAGTGGTCCGCATCGCGTTAGCGCACTTCAAATCACCCGCCTGAAAGCGGTGTTTCTCACGTCACTGCTGCCGTGCCCAACGTTGCCCACCTTTACTGCGCGGCGGCGTGCACTGGCGGACTGGCGGCGTGCGCTATTTGGACATCCGGCAACATCACATGCATGCGGCATTTTGTCGAACTTTCTGTCAGAGTGACTTTCACGAGCGCGCAAAACACACCCGGCAGTACGCGATACGGAAACTACCCCTGAGACGCGAGCGCGTGAGCGAAGCAGGGTGCCGGGCGAAGCGCAGTTTGGCGAAAACGGAACCTTTGAACTACGCGCGCCGTTCCCCATGGCAACGCTAAAGAGGTTCTTTTTTCCATGAATCAAACAGAAAAGAACGAGCAGCATTTTATTACGTCTCTTGATTCACGGAAGGTTCTTTTTTTATTGCAGCTAGTTTGATTACGAGTGATTAATTGTAGTCGGGATCGGGATCAGACGCCATCGGGATCATTTCCAAAATGTGCCGCTCGTGGCGCTTATCGTGTGATACATTTAGCTTAATTTCTTGGTAAGTATGGCACTGCTGTTGCTAATATTCCCGTTTTAGACGTTGTCATATATTAAGGTTTCACTCTGACATAAATTGTTATTTGCCTTTAGTGTCCCTTTAATCAGGCAAGAAAAGTTTCAGAACCTGCCATATGTTGGTACGACTCCTCCCTTTTTTCAATTGATATATCTTCCTCGAACGCGCCGAGTAATGAGGCATCCACAATAAGATGTTCATATTTGGCAGACCCCAAGGTAGTAGTGTTCTCACGTGACCCATCGTTCGGTATGGTTATTACGATGCGCTTTATAATTCAAACTAGACGGTCTCATTTTTACAACGCATTATTTTTCGTGCAATGATGCGCAATTATTCTGCGATAATCGAGACCAAATGCGTCAGTCAGCAGTCATGGTGAAAAGCGGAGAAATTTCAGCAAGTTGGCCGTACGTCTATATGCACCGTGCAGTGGAGTTTTCCAGTGTGACTGCAGCGCCAGAACGCGCAGCCTAGCGGATAAAGAAAGCAATATTGAGACGGGCCCGGACAAAACGGAACGCGATGCGCGCGTTTCCCCCTGCATGAGTGGGCGGACGTGGCAGGACAAGAGGGGGGACGCGTGCACGTGTCTGTTTTCTGCGCGCCCCTAGCGGCCAATGACAGCGAACTTGGGACGGGCCACTGCGAGCAACGCAGCTCCCTCTGGTCACTGGACGGAGCCGCAACAACGTGAAATACACGAGACAAGGCAAAATGCTTGAAAACAGGGCTGGTCTGGTTGCGAGTCAGCGCTCATGCTCTTTTTAAGCCTTTCACCATATTTGTTGTCACTCACGCTGTCTCATTCTGCATGAGGAGAAAAGGTTTCCACCATGACGCAATCTCGACTGAAAAAAATTACACCATTTCCCGCTAAAGGGGACCATGAGGCGATGCGAAGCCGGAGCACTTGCACGATCGCGTTCCGTTGGCGTTCGTTGGGCATGCTACTGACCTCGCGTCGTGGAACGCGAAGAGGAACGCTACGCGCGTCTTGTCTTCCCTTTAGCCTGGCGGTTAATTCTCACAGGGCGAGCGGGGAACGCGGTCGACAGGCGCGCGAGAGGGCGGCAGCGTAGGAGAGGAGAGAGAGAGGGGGAGGGGACGCGCATGCGCTGGTACTCATCGCGGCGTTGCGCAGGAGAGAATTTTGGCATGTCTAGACCGCGTTTTCGAGGAAAGTGGAGAGGGGGAAGGGGGAGAGGGGGAAGGGGAGAGGAGGTGTCTGGAGAGGGTATGCGCATGTGCAGTAAGGGTGGTCACGCCGCACACCACCACCACCACCGGTTTGAACTCCGCTATAAGATGCTTCGCATCTAAAAAATCCGTACACGGAGGGATTTGCCACCAGCAAAACTATATCAGATGCAAGTAAAGCATGTTATCACGTGGCAGAAAGAATGTCTGCACCGTAGAGCTTTCCTCAAGCATCTTTAAATTTAGTACGCCCCATTCACATGGCTTTGGGAAGCAGCCAACCCCTTCATAAACGTTCATTTCAGTGTTCTCGTTGTTGTTATCCCCATTTTTCAAAATGTTCTAATGCACCGCGGCGCGCAACTGGCCCGAAATCACTCGCCTCCATTAAAGTCTGCGGCGCGTCCGCGGGAGCTCAGGTGAAAAATCACGCCGTGCGCAGCGCGCGCCGCCGTCGGGCGAGAACGATCGAGGAGAAAACGCGCGCAGAGGAGTGTGTCGCTATACTTTATTAGGTCAAGGGGATTTAGGCATAACAAGGCTGGGCTCCCCCTCTCTTGACGTTGCTCCTCCTCGCTGAACTAATGAATGCGGAACGACGACGGTATTCAGCCATGCTTAAATAGCTCCGCAGTTAAAATTTCACGATTCAGAGTAATACAGGCTTAGAGAACATGTTGACGATACGGAAGGTAGAGATCAATAAGACGTCTCAACATGCACAAAGGAAAGTTGATTGAACCGGCTAGGACACGTCCCGAGAAGAGCGCTGCTTTCGTGACCACAATTTCAGTGCGTAACGCTACTCATTATCCTTGCAGACTTCCGTAGTCGCCCTGGAAACGTTTGTTAGTTTCCTACGAATACTCCGTTAACCCTCTGATCATCGACTTTGGCGGACGAGTCATAGAGAACAGCAGTACCGGTAACGGCACACGTTTAGTTCAAAATGACTTATTAAAAAAACAGTGCTAAAATATCACAGTTTCCAATAAATGACGAAGCAATGAATTCGATAGCAAGAAATTGGGAATGTCACAGGAAGAACGGCAAGCAGCCTTGGTGCGCTCTGCTGAAACACTTATGGCATCTTCGGCTGGCGGCACTCGTGGCGTATTCTGCGCACTCGTGCGGTGCCGTACGTTCGTCTGGGCATCACGCGTGCGGTGCCGCACGTTCGGCTGGGCCGGCCACGACACGAGTGCACGCCACCGCGCCACCGCGGAGATCGACGGTGGAGCGTGGTGCAATCCCGTCGTTCAGCGCGCGCTGGCAGACGACGCTGCGACGTTCCATCAATGCAGGCGCAATTTACAGCTGGCGCTGCAGCAGAACACGGCCTGACTGGAGGTAAAACATGCGTGCGCTGTAAATCGTCCGGCCGTGCTCACACAAGGCTACTTTTGCTGTCGGGATTTCACCGGAGAGCAAAGACGATGCAGAAACTACCAACCTTCGTCGAGTTTGTGCAAAACTGACGCAGCAAAAGCGCGTGTAGAGCAGGCGAGGTCACGCTGGACGCACAGCGTCTCGCAAGCGTCTCTAATCGTCTGGTTTTCCGTCGTTCGCGCTCTCAATTCCAGTGCAAATCCGCCGTTGCAAAATGTCGTCTGCTGAATTTCGACTGCTGTGCGCGTCTCGCGGACGGCGCTGCTGTCGCAGATTCGAGTTCCCTGGCTCACACGTTCGTCTGGGCCGTAGCGGGGCCTGAAACTCGGGCGGTGTTTGACGTAACTTCCCTTCCACCGCCACGGTGCCAGTGCGGCTCAGCCGAAGATGCCATTAGCCTTAAATGGCCACTAAACCACCAACAGACGCTCGCCTGCTCCTCTCCGTGCCTGTGCTCTGTCGACAACAGCCGCCGTGACATCACCTGTATGATTAGGTGACGTCGCGAGCAACAGACGCTGTCAGTGGGCAAACAAGAGCGTGTTTTCTGCTAGCAGATGCGCGCGTTTCTTGCGTTTCCATCTCGGACGCTGAGGAAAAGCCCTCAGAGAGGTGGATAGACGAGCCGACGAACGCAGCCTAGCGAAGGAAAGAGCGAAACGAGAAAGCGCGTGCAACTCCGCCAGCGTTCGCTGTAGTCTCGTGCACAACTGCGACGCCACGACTAAATTTCGACCTCTGGGTGGTTTGCATTGCAGAGAAGCTGATGCTCGGGCGAATTTCTATGTTTTTCGACCCCATCGCTGCAGCGAACTCAGTTAACACTGGTCATCGATAGTCAATGTTTATCGCCGGTATTCGACACACCAGATATGTTAATCAGCGACACGGTAGGTATGTCGCCTGCAAAAACGGAGTGCGACTTCACCGCATAGCTGTGGTTGCTAGCCAGACCTATGCGCAACTCTGCTACCTAAAGGTAGCATATACAGTAACTCTAGCACAAAGGATGCAGGAAAAGGAAACACACAAGGCGAGGGCGAACTAACAACTGTCACAGCTCAACATTCGCAGCGCTCTTCTCAAACACAAAGAAGGACGCACGGATAGAACGCACAGGTATACATTGGACGAGCGCCAACTGTCACACTTGTTATTTCAACAAGCCCCTGCTTTGGCTTTTCTAACTACCAGCTAACTCCTTTCGCAAACGCGGTCGCTGCAGCGAGCAAAGTGACCTTCGTGCGGTCTTTAGCTTCAACGCCAACTTTGTGGTGAAATCACAAGACGTACAGAACTCCCTCTCAAGAGAAAATCGCGCGAGCATGGTCGAACACGCCTTGTGTGACAAAGTACAAGTAGACAGCGCATACCCCAACTCCGGCGAAACACTAGAGAGTTTTAGGATTGGGGACCCAAGAAATTTGCGAGCCGCCAGGACGCATGCGCAGAACGCAAGCCACTCTCAGACTCTTGCGCTCGCATTGCCTCAAGACCCAGTAACGCCCTCCTTCGAGCGGCGAACAAAACCGGAGAGCGCGCGACCTCAAGAGAAGAAAATATAAACGGTGCTTGGCAGTGGCACGGGAAGCCACAGCTTGCGTTCCCTGCGGCTGTCGATTCTGGTCACTAAAATAAAACTTCATTTGGGTCTAGTTGGCACATATTCCTGAGGCTAAAATTACAGTGCAAACGCACTTCTTTGTCCTTGTTACTTCTTCTTTACTTCTTTGTCCCTGCACCCAACTGTATATTTCATGTCTTCGCGTATCTAATACACTATCATTATTCTTAGACGTTTCGGTTTCGAGCTATTGTTGTGTGCGCGTGTGCGGTAAGGTTGCGTTGGGCTTATATATGCATTGGCATATGAAAGAATAAAGCAGTGGTTAGTCAGCGCTTGTGTCGTACATTTCTTTTCTTCGTGGGTCTCTTGTGCGTTTGCGCGGTAATTTTAGCCTAAGGATACTGGTCACAGGCTAACATACATACTGTTATTCTGCTTCAGCCGTCTCGTTTCTTCCCTCCCGTGGCATAAGCTTACAAGAGCCAAGGTATTCTCACAAACTTGCGCCACCATGAGCCACGGGACGTTCTTCTTTTTCCCTGGCCGACTGGCCTCGAGTTGCGCGGCGCTACAACCCCAAAAGGGAAAACTAGCGTGGGTCGCCAGCGATACGACGCAAACGCAGCGCGGAAAATTATGCAGCATGGCCCGCATCTCGCATACTTTTAATTTTGCCACGTGTGGCGTCCCGTGCGTTTCACCCAACGCCGCGTGCGTTTGTATTCTGCCGTTAGTATCATGGAGAACGAATGACGCATGACGTCTTTGTCTAAGGCAGCGCGCTGCGGAGCGAGGGGTGGCAACTTCGAAACCCCGGTCGAGCGCTTCGGAATTTTTTTCTTCTGCATTATTTTTATTTGTGACTTTTACATATATATATATATATATATATATATATATATATATATATATATATATATATATATATATATATATATATATATATATACATGTGCGGGACATGACGGCGACGACAACGGTGACAGCAAAAATCCGCCGACCGGTGTCCATATAATTGCTGTCGCAATAAAAGTTAGCCGATGTTCGTGAAGTTCCAGGAATTGCAGAAGTCAATTTTCTGGTCGCTAATGCTCGACAGATCGAAGCCGTCGGGATAGCGGAAGCCATGCAGAATGGCCCGTTCTTGGGCGGAGAACCTGTACTGGACCAGCCACTTGAACGGACATTCGCGGCAGGTGAGAGGCTTTCCTGCGATGTTCAATTCAATTCATTTTATTACATATTTCTTGACATGCACACAAAAATGGAGGAAGCCTGAACCAAAAACAGCTTCACTAACGTGAAACCTGGGGAGGTGCGAAGCACAGGTGTTTCCCATATGGACACGTCAATAGGCACCGTGCAGTGGAGTTTTATGGTGTGACTGCAGCGTCGGAACGCACAGCCTAGCGAATAAAAAAAAGCAAGATTGAGACGGGCCCGGACAAAATGGAATGCGATTCGCGCGTCTTTAACCCTGCATGTGTGGGTGGACTGTGGACGGGCTAGAGGGGGGACAAGTACGCGCGAATGTTTTCTGCGTGCCCCTAGCGGCCAATGTCGGTGAACTTGGGACGGGCCACTACGAGCAACGCAGTTCCCTCTGGTCAGTAGACGTCCTCTCATTACTACAGACAGCGTCCAGCGCCCATCGCAGAAACAGAGCTTTTCCTGAGCCAACGCGCCGTCTTAATTGCCACTCAGAGAAGCGCACGTGGCGTTGTCTCTCGCGGGCGAGGGCGCGTTCTGGTGAGCTTTTCCTGAGCGAACGCGCCTTCTTATTTGCCGCTTGCTTTATCGTGACGGGCGACGACGGGAGACATCGTGACGGGCTATGACGACAGGAGACACCGACAGCCTGTGCGCATAAGGTGCTTCGCACCTACAAGTGACAGTGACAACGAGTGCGTAATTGTGAAGACAGCGCCAGTTGATGTAAGATAATTGCGACACGCAGAATTGGGCAATGCCTGCGCAAAACTGGGAAGAGGCACATACACTGTCAGATCACTTCTACAAATGCAATCGCCTCATCTTTTGCTTTGTCACTTATTGCGCTATCAACAAACGTAATGATAATTCCCTGTTTTCCACACCAAACTAGACTGGAAGAAACAATCCGCAAATATCATAAGTTGGCATTAAGAGATCTGACGCACTGCCGGGCTCGAGGCCATGGGTTCACATCCGGATCACGGCACCCTCATTTTGACATGGGCGAAATGCCAGAACACCCGCTCATTCAGTTGGTAAAATAATGTGTTGTCACACACCATGGCGTGCCTTATAATCATATCGTGGTTTTAGCACTTAAAATTGCAGAATCCATTTTAAAAAGTACGCTGTACAGCAAGTACTACTGCTATGATCTAGAATATGTTAACAGCGGTAATTTGGACCGCGGTTACCTCCTTTTGTTTTAACAGCGAAACTGTTTCAGCTAGCCGTAATGTGTCCGACCCTATCTCGAAAAATAAACGGGTATGCGCAATAGAAATTGGGCAAATCTCACTGCTCACCACTGGTGCGCTAAAAATGAAGAAAGCAGTTAGCTCAACAAACGGGTGTGTACCACAGAAATTTGTGTGACCTATCAGAAAACTCTCATCATCATAAATGGTTATGTGCCACAGAAACTGGGTAAATCCCACTACTAACCACTGGTTCACTAAAAATGATGAAGACAACAGTTAGCCCAACACTAGGGAACCATTCATTCATAAAGGCATTCATAAAGGCAATCATCATCATCATCATTAGGGAACGGGAAAGGCAACGGCGTCTGCGAGAAGACCCCGAAGCGATGGAAGGCCAACGCCAACGACGACATGCCCGCAGATCTATGAGAGGTGCGAGAACTTGGTTTCAACGAGAGTTTCTCTCTGTTGGACATCCATATCATCTCTGTGACTGCATGAGAGGTAAGAAGAACGCTTGGCTTCAGTGCGAGTTTCTGTCTCTGGACGTCACAAAAGGAAGCCGAGCCAGCGAAGCACGCCGATGCTTCAGATGCTGAATGGCCTTCGCTACCGTCTGGAGCAATAGGCAAGACCACATCGTGGGCTGCATCTCCAACGGTGGCTCATAACGATAGGTAAGACTTTGAAAAGACTCAGAGCATACTGAAGAACCTGCTGAAGTCCATTCGTGCAATTCTCTGCGAGCTACAGACGCCGGGCGCAAAGGCAGCAGTGCAGATCCTGAACGTGCTGGAACCGCTCCTGGTAGCGCTTCCTTAGAAGAATATGGCAAATTCATTCGAAGAGCGCGTTCGAGCATCTGCAATAATGCAGTGGAATGCAAGAGGTTTGCGAAGCCGGTTGTCTGACTTTCGACAACGGATGTTTAAATACCAATTTCCCGTGGTTATTATATGCGAGCCGAATATGGTGTCGTCTTTTCGGCTTTCCGGATACGTGACACTGTGGTCTCGCGACGACCGAAGTGCGAGTAAAGTGATGATATGTATACGTCGTGACCTAACGTTCGTGAGGCATGACGTGGCCTACCATGCTTCAAATGAATATATATGCCTCACGGTGAAACACAAACGGCGTTCACTTTTAATAATCGGTGGATATATCCCCCCCAGAAGCCGTGTGGACTGCACTCACCTTTTATCTGTGCTCCAAGCTTGCCCAGGTCCACATGTATTAGTTGGGGATTTCAACGCACACCATCCCATGTGGGGCTCAGCTTCAATGAACACCCGCGGCAGGGACATTGCTGATCTTCTACTAAATCAGGGCCTGCTGTCCATCAACGATGGATCACCAACTTTTCTTCGTGGCGCATCGTACACCAGCTGTCTGGACGTTTGTTTCGTGTCTAGGGCTCTCCTGCCAACCACCTCCTGGTGTGTAGACATGGAAACACACGGAAGTGACCATCTCCCGACATACATTCAACTGAAAGCATTCCGCCGTTCGGCTCCTTTTTCAGTGCGAAGCGTGGAATGGCAAGAATTCCAAACCTCTGTGGACTCCCAGTGTACCAACATCCAATCTCTCTCTGAAATTGAGAGTGTCATCGCATCAGCCCTAAGTGCAAATACGAAGCATGTCAGTGTACCACAACCAAGATCGCAGATTGATGCACAATACGAACACCTTCGTGCAATCCGTCGTCGTGCAGAGAGAAAGTATAGGAGGACGAGATCACCATCAGACTTGTCTGCATCTCGCCGAGCACTACGGCATATATTACGACACTTCGACAAACTCGACAGACAACGGTGGAGGACATTTTGTGGATCTCTGGACCCCAGGAAGCCTCTGTCGCGAATATGGCAAGTTGTTCGGAGTCTTCAGACACCTACACAACAGTTGTCTCCTTTCCGAGCTGTCGCACTAAAGCAAGGCCGGAGTGAAGTAGATGTTGCAGAAGATTATTGTCAATTACTGGTAGGCACTTCCTCCTCACCGGTATCGCTTTCATACTGCGCCTCACCACCATCTTCTGACGGTCGCCTCGACGTACCGTTCACTATGCACGAACTCGACGCTGCGATTGCCGCCTCCCGACGCTCGTCTGCGCCAGGGCCTGACGGGATCACCTATTCGGCTCTCTGTCACCTTGGCCAGGAGGCGCGGAAAGTTCTTTTGTCTTACTACAATTCTACGTGGGACACGGCAACAGTCCCAGACAACTGGAAGTGCAGTCGCATAGCGGCCTTACTGAAACCAGGCAAGTGCTTACACGAACTTTCTTCGTATAGGCCAATTGCCCTAGCCAGTTGTGTCGGCAAAGTAATGGAACGCATGGTGCTGACGAGACTGGAATGGCTATTGGAGAACAATGTCATCTTGCCAGATTTCATGAATGGCTTCCGAAGGGGTCGATCGTCAATAGACGGCGTCGTTGACCTAGTTTCGTCGGTAGAAAAAGAAAAACAACGTCGGAGGTTAGTAGGCGCCATTTTTTTGGATATTAAAGGCGCCTACGATAACGTCCTTCATGAGGCCATTCTTGATGCGCTTGAAGACATCGGCGTAGGAGGCCGCCTTCACGCGTGGATAGTCAGCTATCTTAAGGGACGTACCATTTTCATGTCGACGCCTGATGGTGACACGGGCCGGCACCATGTCAGCCGTGGAGTTCCACAAGGCGCGGTCCTCAGCCCCATGCTTTTCAACATCACCCTCATTGGTCTTGCAGCTGAGCTCCCTAACGTTGTCAAAGTCAGCGCCTACGCTGACGATATATGCATATGGGCATCTGGAGCGACGCGTCCGCAACTGCGAGCAAGACTTCAACACGCCACATCAGTAACGTCAAAGTACTTGCGGCCGTCAAGGCCTGCAACTCTCAACAACGAAGTGTGCTGCATTGGTATTTACAAAGAAATCAATGACGCGGTACCCGATCTTCGCTGACGGAGCAGTGATTCCTGCTGTCACGCACTACCGATACCTAGGTGTCGTCATTGATCGCAGCCTATCTTGGACGAAGCATGTCACTGCGCTACGAACCAAACTTGTTAGTTTTGTAGACGTTCTTCGAGTTGTAGCAGGACTAAGATGGGGCCCCTCTGAGAAGAGTCTCCTGCAGTTGTACCAGGCATTGTTCGTTGGCTATCTAAGGTACAGTGCACCTGTGCTCTCCAGTATGCGTGCAACATGCATCCGTACTTTGGAGAGCCTTCAAGCGCGAGTGCTGCGAACGTGCCTAGGGCTACCAAGGTGTACAACAACCTCTGGCACCATAGAGGAATCACGTACATGCCCTATAGAGGTTTACTTGTCTTGTGAACCCCTTCGAGTCCACCTTCGACTGCTGACTCGCCACGCAAACCATCCCTTGTCTTCGCTCCAGAGAGATCGACCAGGCTGCACCTACTCACGATGCCTCGATACACACAGGCACGTCATCCCTTCTGACTTTACGCCAGTCATCATCCCCACAGTGCCACCATGGACGCTGAACAGGCCACTGGTGTCCCTTCAAATACCCGGGATTACGAAGAAGCGTCGCGTTCCGTGTGCTGCGCTCAAACAACTCACCTTGGCATATTTGACTCAACGTTACGACGACACTCTTCACATATACACCGATGGATCTGTGACTCCGTGCGCTTCGACTGCAGCCTTTGTGATTCCTCATCTGGGTACCTCCCGGAAGTACAAATTAGATCACAGGTTGTCTTCAACAGCTGCAGAACTTGTTGCGATACGGGAAGCTATCCAATTCGTGTGCGGACAATCACCACGTAAATGGACGATACTCTCAGACGCAAAATCCGCATTACAAGCTATTGACTCTTGCTCAAGAAGGGGACAATATTATGCACTTGCTTTAGAAATCATTCACGCATTCGACCTTACGCAGAAGATTGGTCATTCAGTTACACTGCAATGGATTCCTGGACACTGTGGATTGGTAGGCAACGAGCTTGCTGATTCTGAAGCAAGAACCGCTGTCTCTAACGCCCCCACCGACGTGAAAGTACCGTACACGCGAGGTGACGTGAACTCTTTATTGAGATTGCTCATGCGAGAGTGCATAACCACTTATTGGTCTCAGCCAGACCATCGATACAGGCGCCTGCGGGAAATAGATCCGGAAATGACTTTTCGCCTCCCGGCTAGAATGAACCGAGGCAACGCCAGTTTGCTGCACCGGATTCGTCTGGGAGTTGCATTCACTCGCCGCTATGCACACCTCATCCGCCGTGCGGACAGCCCGAACTGTGAACGATGCCAAGTACATGAAACAACAGCACATATATTTTGTGACTGCCCACTTTACGTGTCACAACGTAATGCACTTGCTTTAACGTTGTCAGGAATCGGTGTGGCAACACTAAGTGAGACGGGTATTTTGTCAGCTATGTGGGACCAGACAAAGTCACCAACTGCTATCAAGGCTGTGATAGATTTTCTTAGGAGCACAGAACTGGACACAAGACTATAGCGAAACCACTACGTCACGTGGTTATTGTATTATTGTATATACGCATATCTCTTTCCTCTCCCCATCATCACCCCTCATCACTCCTTTTTTCCCCTTTCCCTTTTCCCCTGTGCAGAGTAGCAGGCTAGAGCGCACTAGCTCAGGCCGACCTCTCTGCCTTCAAATAAAATTCTCTCTCTCTCTCTGTCTCTGGAGTTTGGACATCCGTGTCGTGTCTGTGACTGTCTGTGGTTTAACTCGAACCGCTCTGCGCTGAGAATCAACGTAGAAACAACCTGGCATCACCTGTAGCTAAAGCCTAGCAACGACCTAGAAGCAACCTAGAAACAACCCTCATCACCTAGCTAAGGCCTAGAAAGAACCTACACTCTAAGAAAAAAACCGGCTGAAGGGGGAGTAAAGTCAGCTTTAGTCCTCAAATCGTGTCGTTAGTCCCAAGTGCCGCGAAGTGCGTGTCGTGTGCAAATTCGGAGGACTAGACATACCTCGGAAAAGACTAATGGGGGGACGAACGGTTGCATTTACTCCTGCGGGTAGAGGTTGAAGGGAAGACGTTTTTTCTGTGGCCTTTGTTTGCAGCAAGGCTCAGCATCGAACGAACGCGAAGCAGTGATCGTAGACCCACGAATGCCTCTTTCAAAGGTCATGAGCTTAGCTCTCGACCAGGTGCGCCCTATTTTTCCGAAGTCCTCCTTTCTACTCTGTCGCGGTGCGGGTTGCAGGCGGCGACGACCTGAGGGGTAAGGAATTCGGCGAACGCATGTTCAAAATGTCCACTGCACAGATGACAAGAAGGCATCGGCGCGTCGGCCCGCTTACTGCTGCGATCAAGAAAATAAAGCGAGAAAAGTTTAATTTAATTTGTAGTGTGTTAATATTGTGTCATAAATTATGAGGACTTGAAACTTAGTTCACCAATAAGCTTCCCAATATTCACTGGCGGTGACAATCGCGTAAATCTGACGGACGTTTCAGCGCTTATGTTGGGTATCCTTCCGCGCCGGTCTCTTTCTTCTTCAGTATCGCTCGCCGGAGTGTCGAGTGCGGGTCTTGTTCGTCACTTGTGATCTATCTTGCTCTTGTTTCGGGGTCAGCGAGTGCCGCTATTTACGCAGACTATGAACGCAGCTGTGAAGAACATACCTCGCTGCATGTGCTGCAATTGTGGACGCGCATGCATGTTTGTTTCTGTGTACCGGCTGTTCATTGGATCCAACATCGTAACTTGCCTGCGGAAAAATGGACACCTCAGCTTACATGCAAGACTACATCGCAGCTTCTTTTCTGCAAAGCTTCAGAGATGGACGCCGTCACATCGAGGTGTGATCAACAATTTCTGGATTTACTTGCTCTGCAAACAACGTCCCTCTGCTGATTTTGAAGGTAAGTTTATTATTTTCATTGCCTTGGTACATTGTATTATAAATAATATGAAGACTAAAAAAGCATTGTGCGTCGCATGTTTTTGAGCATGCGACTGCGCAATTATTGGGGCTTACGTGATTAAGTCGTTCTCTTCTAGCTACTTTATTTTCTAACAAAAATTTTTTTTTGTATTTCTTCCAGGTAGGACTCGCCCTAGTAATTCGGGAACAGGCCCTACACCAACTAAATGATGGCATTCGTTCCTTTTTGGTGTTTTCGTAAAAATAAAGATTGATGTTAATAGAATCGTGTTTCTCTTTCTTCCTTGAATACTTTATAGAACACCGTAGGTTATCTGCAACTGACACAATCAAGAAATCAAAACCGTTGGTAACCTGAATCACTGTGCATGTGTGTGTGTTTGGTGTCATTCATGTCACCTGTGTTCCCGTGTCGTGGTTTGCCACTTCTCGCCAAGTTTTTACCTTGTTCATAGGATTCAAAGTGTTTTAAAGGATTGAAAGATCAGGGCACGCAACTAAATATTCTCGCTAGGGCAAGTCTTGAAGCCGGTATACACAATTTCTCTCAAGTTCGGCAAAGTAAATTCGAATGATCAACATTATTGCTTGCAAGCGCTCACTGAATGCATTAATAGCAGTTAATACATGTAAGTTGGGTACCACTTCTAAAGCACTATTTAAGTGGCATGTTTCCGTGAAATGTCCGTTCCTAAGAGCGCAGGAACTTCGCCACCATTTTTTACAATTGCGACGCGTGATTTGCTCTCCCAAGGATCATTTCTGAGGATCAACCAATACTCCTTCAAGGAGTAACATTTGCTCCGTCAGGGACCATTTCCAAAAACCAACTGTTAGTCCTTACAGGAGTAACATTTGCTCCTTCAGGGACCATATCCGAAAATCAACTGTTACTCCTTACAGGAGCAACCGTTAGTCCTTTGCAGTTCATCCCCAAAAGGACTATTGGTTGTGGCAAATCATTTGATCCCCAAAAGGACTAACCTCCCTACCCCTTTTAGTCCTTTTTTTCTTAGAGTGTAGAATCAACCAGATTAGTCTGCAGAATCGTCCAGTTTCTCTGTTTCAAGGCTTGCGCGGCTTAGTGCTTAGCACAAGCTTCGCCAATCTTTTTTTTTTTTTTTTTGCTCTGGCGTAATAGTTGCGAAACAACGACGATTGTGGCAGCGGTAGTTACGAAACATCTTATATGCGGAAGTTATGTGAACGATCTGCCGCGCTTTGCATACGTAACAAGGTGGGAGCAGCGGAGCTCGTTCTGGCGGATTTGTGTTTATGAACCTACAGCGCGTAATGCGCACCCAAACAGAGCCAAGAATAGACCGATGTCAGCAAAGCCACAACTAAGCAATTTAGTTCATAAGCGAGAGCATTATACGTAACCTATAACTAGTACAGTATTTTTTTTTGTCACAAGTCGATTCACCAGCGGGGAGAAAGCAACTATCACAGTCTATCAGAGACAGCCTCTTACCCCCTCCACTCCTCTCCTTTTCCTTCTCCATTCTTGCACACATATCTTTCAGAAGGAAACGTATAGAAGTTGCAAATGACGCTGACCCCATTTTGCGAGTACAAAAGGCTTGCATAATATACCACGCACGCTCATATTTATTACGAAACAATAAGACATCCCTCATATATACGCGTGGGTGCCGTTGCCTTTATTAAACTCGTTTGCGGTACTGCATCGTTCTCGATCGGCCAGTTCCAGTCATAGGCGTATCTGCCGGGGGGGGGGGGGGGGGTAGGCAAGGGGGGCGCTGCTCCCCCCCCCACTGCGAAAAGTTAGGGGGGCGGAGCCTCACTTTTGACAGCGATCGTTGTCGACAAGTCAGGCAAAGTTTTACATAAACGCAGCAATCGCGTAATTATATAGTAAAATTTGTCCTACGATTCTGCAGTGACGACAGTCCTCCGTGTCTCGTGACCATGTATTTACACTCTAAGAAAAAGAGTATTTGGGGAGAATTTCCGCCACAGAACGATAATCGTCATCTGGCTTCCTTCTGAAGCACCTGATTTGATTCTGAGGACTTCTGCGAAGTACCTTGCTTTGTCTGCCGTATGTTTAAGCTACTTAAGGTACTAGAGCCAAAGCAGGTTATTCATACTCATCGTATTTAGAACGCCAAACTGAGGCTGTGAAGTTTGCAGATGGAATGCTTAGGTGAAGAATAGGTTAAATGTGGCTGTACTTTATAAAAGTGACGGTAATTTTCCCGTAATGTTGTTAAACACTGCTGTGTTGTCGCGGTACAGGGCGGACCAGCCTGCACAATCTGTTTGTGCAGCTCCGTGCTGTCAGACAGCAGTTTTCAAAAATTATCGCTCTGTATATAAAAAATCACGTCAAATTGAGAGCAAATGTGGTTCTCGCTCTCTCTCCGCATATATATATATATATATATATATATATATATATATATATATATATATATATATATATATATATATATAGCGCATTCTTCGCCGACATTCTTTCAGGGGATGTAGACCTTCGACTTCTACGTGGCACGTAACGTTTAAACGGAGATATATATATCTATATATATATACAGCCGACAGAGTGAGCGACGCTTGCCCCCCCCCCCCCTCCCCCCCCCCCCCCCCGCTCGCGAACGAGTTGTTACGCCACTCGTTCCAATGATGACGTGGACAGAACGACTGTACGAACGCTAACGAATTGCGAAAAACAACAGCGACGGAATATAATCGTTACATTGTATCTGCGCAATTTGGTTTCTATTTTTAGCTGCCGATAACTTCCGGTCGTACCATCGATCGATCAAACGCAGCGTCAAATATGTCTGTTTTTTGTTGTTGTTGCTGTTGTAGCCTACAGCTATGCACGACAGAGAGAGTGTAGGTGTGAGAAAGAAGGGCACGGAGAATATTGTGTCTCCCTCACATAGCCTGCCAGTTAGCAAAAAACGGAAAGCTCTTCGCTGAAGTACACAGAATTCTGCTGGCGTCTATGTAGAGTCCTACATGCTTTTCTGCCTAAGGAAAAGGATCGGGGACAGAAATAATCCATGAGCGTGCACAGAAAGGAAATGAAAAAAGCAAGAAAAAAATTGCGCAGCTTCCATTAAGTCACGCAAGGCTAGAGCAGAGCAGAGCTGTTCGGCACTCGGCTGGTCCTGGCTTGACTAAGCACACGTGTATGCACACGCCGATGCACGAAGTGCTCACGTGATGACATTGTAAATCACGGGTGTTAGCTAGGTATCGATAGAGCTCGAGTGGGAGTCGCTTGGCAATGACAACACCAAGCAGCTCGATTACTCTAATTAGCCTAATTAGCTTACTTACCTAATGAACTTAGTCGGTCTAATTTGCATATTTTCGTGATAACGGGACGTTAAAACCCAAGAAGTATTATTATTATTATTATTATTATTATTATTATTATTATTATTATTATTATTATTATTATTATTATTATTATTATTATTATTATTATTTTATTTAGCTTATCTGGCATAATTTGCATTCGAGGCTTGGTCTCGATTAGCATGCACCTCAAGTCAACCTAGGCTTAATTAGTTACTTAGAGTAACTAGCACTAACTACATTCACTCCTAATTAGTCTTGCTTAGGCCCAGCTCGGCTCATCTTGCCGAGCTCGGCATGACTGGGTACACGAGAATCTCAACTCACCTTAATTAAGAATAATTATGATCTGACTTCATTAGTTCAATTATGCTTAGCTAATTAGGTATTATCATGCTCAACTAGGCTTACTTAGGTTTGGCTATGATTAACTTGGCTTAACTAGGCACGGCTAGGCTTAACTTGGCTTGACGTGGTCTTGCCGGTATGATCATGATAGTTTCTTGTCTACATCGCGAACCGGACAAACGGCGGGCATAACAGCTGTGCCGTAAAAAATGTGGAAGGACGCTTGAGCTTTGCCTTCAAGCGTGGAACGTGATATCGTAATCGGGGCCTCATTCGCATCGCCTTCTCATCCGCTTGCCATGCTTCGCTTCACGAAGGACACCTCAACCATGCCGTGAGGAAAAGAAAGTCTGTGCGTGTAACATTGGCCATTTCAAACTGTGCAAGAATGCTTATCGCAAGTACAGTTGCGAAGAGCCTACAAAGCCATGATTCATTTTGCAATTTTGCGAATTAGCGAAGTACACAGTACGGGTGCGTAAGACAATACGTGCACCTACGCAGGTACACACTCTATTGATGCTGGGACTGATGATTATTATTAATTATGCCTGAGCCCTTTGTAATGGGTGGGCCTTTAAACCCCCCACTGGTTGCGCAATTTAAGTGGTGTGACGCCTGATATTATTCTTCGCTTCTGCCACAAATTATTACATGTGTTAGCGTGACTCCTCGCTCAACATAACACCTGTATAAGGCTTAATACCGAAGCAGTTTAAAGCAGTGGAGTGTCTCAGTGTTAGAACACTTGACTGCGACATAGGATGCCTCGGTTCGATTCCGGCTCGAACAGATGATTTTTATTCTTTGCATCCATCGCGATTTTCCGCTGACGGACAACGGCGATTTTTCGCTGACAACCAAATCCGCCAACGCCGACACCAACACCGACACCGGAATTTCTGCGACACGTGCTTTTTAATGCTCTCGCGTTCATATGTGGTCGAAATGTATACAAGCGAGGTTTTCTTGTTACGCCAGGGTTAACGGAGACGAAGCACAACTTGTTTTTTTAAAGTAGCAAAGTCACAGTTTCACCGCATGGAGAAGCAATTGATGCGCTAGCAGCAAATTCGAACACTATGCGATGAAAAGCTAGCTGTCCGGTCCTTCAGGAAACGCGGCCGCGGCCGCGGCAGCGAGCGCTGCAGCAATCTATGGCTTCAACGCAAACTTCGCGATGAGTTATGACACGTACAAAGTGCAAACTTAACTTTGTACGTAACACTTACGAAGTTATGAGCCACCTGTATATGATCCCTAGAAATAAGCACGCGACCGGGGGCGATCACTCCTGTAAGTCAAAATGCACATTTCCTTCCGGAGGCAAGCAGCCGCTCCTTCGACTCCTATTTCCATGCGTCTTTCGCACGACGAAAGACGGGCAGGACGTTTCCTCTCTGCTTGAGCCGCGATAGCCCTCGCTCGTTTTAAGTCGCCCATAAAGCACACGACGCGCGGGGCGATGCTATTGATTTGAACTTTATACAGAACATCACGGCGGCACCAACACCGACGCCGACGTCGAAAATATTTTTGACGTGTGGGCTTTCGAGAAAGACGCCGGTACTGACACTGTTATATGACGAAGTTCTTGGCACTGCTCACACATTTCGTTTAAAAATTATCTCGCTCTCTGACTCAGATGTGAGCACAGGGGAATAATGTGTCACCGGAAATGAGTATACGACAATACCACCCCAGGGCGAGCGTGTCTCAATCTGTACTTTAGAAGAAAGAAGTACCAGAAGTCCCCGCGCTATGAAGGGGACAACTGTATCGTTTCACGGGAAAGCATTTATATCATATGAAAAAAAAGGATAATAATGATACTGAAAAAATGCGCTGCATTTCCTGGTTGTCATACTCGGCAGAACCTTTCTCGGGAATTGAACTGTCTCAAGCAACGGCGCATCGCACGCAATTCACTCATCTCGGCGTTCAATATTGGCCCGAGATAGAAGTGAAAGGCACGCCAGGAGGCAGAGTGTAAAAAAAAAAAATAGAACGCTGACCTATATATAATCCAAAGCGGGGGTTCCTGCGGCAGCGGAACTTTTGCTGCGCCGTCTTAAAGGGACGGTTTTCAGTTAGTGCAATCATCTGGCTCGATAAAAAGTGCCAGAATGTCATATGATTGATGATTCCTCATCACCCCTTTTTCGTCTTTTGAAAGTAAAGCATGTTAGCAGCGTTCGTTCGCGTTGGTATGCTCGACTGACCTGCTTTCATTCAAATATACAAGCAGTGCGTTACAGGAAGTCGATTTCTCAGCATTTTCAGCCAACCCTGCGTCGTCCCAATGGTGCGTGCAAGAGCGCACGCGAACGTGCGTGTCTAGCGCAGCATTTAACTATTACCGTTAGCAACACGACATTGGGGGTGCTTCTTTTCTTCGTGTCTATCGAACAGTAAACCAGTGCTTGCACCATAACACAGACGTTTGCATATACACATGACAGACGCGTTCTGCGTCAGGCTATACTTTCTCTCTTTCGCCCGCCGTGAGCTGGACAAGGTAGTCACAGTTAAGTCAGCACTTGAATGGAATGTAGTACAGCATACATGGAAGATGGAGCCCACTTTGACGCAACGGACTTCGGTGACAAACGCGCTCCGCCGCCATCAGCTAGGGGCCGGAGAACAGTCATTGAATGCAGTAACAGTACGCCAAGTTGTTAGAAGTTATAACTTGAGCATAAAGTACATAAACCGCGATTTAAGGTTAATTAAAATAAATAAAAGGTGACTGAAGAGGAATTGAATTGAGTGAACGGTTAAAGTTAGTTCAAGTAGTAAGGGTATGCAAGTAAATCAGATATGAATTAACAAAAAACCAAATGTTAAAGTGAATCAAAGTAAATGAAATATTAAAGTGAAATAATATAGCATGGGGATGCAAGTGAGTCAAGTGTTAATAACAACAATGTTGTTGTTGTTGTTGTTGTTTGTGCGACAGCACCAGCAGCAGCATTCTGGCTGGTGTCATCCCGCTTCCTGACTACTTTTGTTGTTGCAGGCTCTGTCACGTGTCTTGGGCACAAATGACAAAGTTGTTCGTGCATCTGCCTACGTCACAATGAAGCGTTTATGATGACGACTCGTCACTGTAATTCTTAAAGCTGTTGTACATGTCGTCCAGCGCGAAGGCTATTCCATGAACATGATAGTAGTATTGAATAAACACACCAAACAAGGAAAACTACAAAGAACAAAAGAATAAGAAAATGGAAAATTAACCAGGAGCACTATGTACATATATGTGGCGTATAAAGAATGAGCAGAGTCTAAGAGCATAGTCCAGTACACACAGGATAGTTACACCGCGAATAGAGTCCGTACAGAACATTTCCTATGCTAAGTTTCCAACTTCCTTTTTTTATTTATGTATTTTTGTTTTGCGCTCTCGCTGTCGTCTTCAGAAACAGCGATGCTGCTGGCAGAAGTATAGTGGGGCATGATGCATGTGGGCGCTTTCTGCGGAAACAGATCCGATCATTTATGTAAACACCTGCAGAACAAAAATACAACGACAATGCCTTTTGTTATGTAACATGAACGGATCAAAGCCATATGCCGCAACTGAGGGCCGTTTTGTGGTGTAAATTCTACATTAGAATGCTGCTATACAAGTATGATATTGTTCGGAAATGTCATATAATACAAGACATGGTGAATCGCGAAATTTTTTAACAGGGCTATTGCGGGTAAGATAGAGAGAACGAGGATAAAAGAAAGGCCTGGAGGTTAACCAGGATTGAGCTCGGTTTGCTACCCTACACTGGGGAAGGAGGAAGCGGAACAAACGCCTAAGAAGAGAATATAAATGCCCACTGCTGCTGGTGCTCTCGCAGTAAAAGTTCTTTGCACAACGTCACAGACGGTCAGTCAGCCCCATAGCCTTAAAAAATTTCAGCAACACTTTCTTTGATTTTCGTAGCTGCGGTGCACTGCCCCATGGTCCCAGGACTTTGTCCATCATGAAGGCGTTTCTGTTTAAGTGACCTAGAGTTGCACGCAGGAGGCCTTTTATTTTTCGTAGACGAGCAATGGCACAGGAGGGGCTCGATAGTCTCCTCCACAGCGCAGTCATTGCACTCGGAGGTATCGGCCATATTTGGGCTTAACTCAATAAGCATTGTTGAATGCTGCGCCCAGGCGTAGACGTCACAGCACTTGTTTCTTCACCCAGGGAAAGACCAGGTACCAACCGCAGCCGCAGCGACGGGTCGAGCGAATGCAACCGATGGTGAGTGAACTCAGGTGTATGACGAAGAAATTACCAAGAGGCGTTATATACTATAAAGGAAAAGGAAGTTCCAGATAGTAACTGAGAGAGTAAAGTGTCATCAAACGACGGGAGGTATAGGCGGAACATTATATCCTGAAGATTTATTGCAACAGCATTTTTATGTACAGTACTGTATCATGTTAAAGGGAGCACTCGAATGAGCACCTCTCATATTGTTGGCCCTCTAACAGCAAGTGGATAGGGAAACGTTCATGCACGGCAGTAGTCTGTCAAAAGGAGTCAGAACTGTCAATCACCAGTACTCTTATGCAAATCTAAGCCAGTATACTTTTTTGCAATAAACCGAAATGCAGACATTCCCAGCACGCAAGTGTGTCCTTTAAGAGTGGGCCTGCCTGTACATGTTGGGAATGGGAGTGATCAAGTTGAGTTTATGATCGAGTATAATAAACAAATAGAGATATCGGTGGTTTTGGCCACACCAGTAAGAGGAGAAAAGAGGAGTTGTCACTGAAGCTGTATTCGCACGAACGAACCGATCCCTGGCTGTCTGCCGGCAAGCGTGAAAGGACATAGTGCCACAAAGTCGCATTGCACAAAAAGAAGCAGCTAACCCTGTTCTTCTAGTATGCACCAAGCAGACCAAATTAGGCACTTGGGTGATTCCACGAGAGATCGAACATGCCTGTCCGGTCGCAAGTTTTGTTTTGCCTGGGTTTTTTATATGTTATGTGGGCACATTCAAAGTGCACGGAACTGAAAATTTTATTTCCAAGAAACGCTCCCAGCGCGCCAGAAAAATATTTGAATGTGGCGGCGCGGGCCTCGTGTTTTTGCTCTCTGCAATGTTTTCAGATTTCACGGCCGAATTTAGCGCGAACTATAAATGATGTGTCAAAATTTTTTTTGCTAGTTTTAATACGCATTACCGTGAATTACACGCATGCTTGTTTTATGCCGTCCTCAAAAAGTAGAAAATGTGAAAAAATGGCAAACGCGGCCGAAATCAAAAAAGGGTCCTAAGTTTGAGGCGCCTTGGCGCCTTTGCTCTTTCAAAAAGAAACTTGAAAACAGTGTCAGCTATAGAAAAGAGCCTTTGCAACATTTATGCGGAAGATCATTTTCCTACGGGCAGCGCAATAAAACAAAAAAATAGTTAAAGAAGCAAGTTTTTTCAAAAAAGCATACATTTTCAAAAAATAAAATAAAAAACCTCCGGTCTCAATTTTGACGACAATTTTTCATCGAAGAGTGCTTATGTCAGTGAACACACGGTTTTAATATCACATGTCCTCATTTTCTTCGTTTACGAGATATAACTGGCCAAAATGACCCTTACTGTGTGTGCTCACTTCAGTGCGAGTGATGGTTGTTATTAGCTTGCATTGTGCGTAAATCGCAGTTTTAATTATTCTGCGGCAGCAAAACCCTGCTCTGGTGGCTCTTCGTCAAGAAAAATGTGTTCTCAGAGTTTATTTGAGTCTAGAGTGTGCAAAGGTGGGCTGCTGCCGCCCTCTAAATGGCTAACGTGTGAACAGTTTGCAGCCTACAACCTCGCCTACAATCATCAGACGAAAGATAGGCGCGCCTGTTCAAGATATCAATCGCTTCTTCTTCCTGAAGGAATGCTTGGTCTACCTCATTGCGGTTAGATGTAGACAGGTTTTCCTTGAGGAGCGTAAAGCAATGCAAGCAGACCTCGCAGGTGTCGCGAAGATCCTCAGCCTAAGACAGTAGCTTCTGGAGGTAGGCAACAACAAAAAGAGCAAAGAAAAAACATTTGCGCAACGAAAACGTTTTCCTCAGCAATCATCTTTTTGTGAACGTGTAAATAATCGGCACAGAACAATCGGACGTAGCCATGGGCCGCGCGCATCGCGTGTAGTGAACAGCTAGACCTAGAGCAAGTCGAAACGTTTATACTGAACGGCGCCGCACAAATTATCTCACATCTGCGCAGCTGTCATGAGTGCGTTTTCAGAACTGCTCACGGTTTAACATTTTATGACTAAGGGTGTCTAAGCGCTTTGGGTTGTAATATTTAATTTGTAGGCCGCACTCATTGTGAAAACTAAGGGTAATGTCCGTCTGGCACCACCAATGACCTCTGCTGTCCTCGATGTGGGAAAACACTTCAGTCAAGTGGCAACAAAACATCATAAATTGGGCAGCTTCGGCTACTCATGACTTAATAATGCCGCACCGCACGTTTTCTGGCTGCTGAAACGCTGAGGTAAAGGTCGAGATGATGCAGGAAGACGTTATCTGCGACGCCGAAAGCATGTGATAGCGGGAAGTGAAATAAACGGCTCGGAAATCATTGAGCTAACTTTTTACAAATGTTGTTTAGGCACAGTGTGCGTCGAATGGGGAAGATGGTTAGAGCGTACAATGCATGTAATGGAATGGAAGCAAGAAGGCAGTGAGAAAACAACAGCATAACAGCGCGCCTGCTGATTGTGGCATTTAGTTACAGATTAAGTTGGCCTTCGCTGCATACAGATGCTTTATTCTGTGTGCAAGGAAAGTTCTGACAAAGTGGCCTAAACCATGTGTTCGCGGTGTCTCGCGTGCTTCTGATTAGCGAATACTCGCGGGGTAAGTTGAGGTTGTAAGCTGCAAACTGCGTACGCGTTAGGCCTTTAGAGAGCGGCAGCAGCCCACCCCCATACACGCTAGACACAATTAAAGTTTAAGAATACATTTTTCTTGACGACAAGACACCAGAGCAATGTTTTATTGCAGGAAAATAATTAAAAATAGATTTACGTGCAATGCAAGCTGATGACAACTATCAATCGCACTGAAGTGAGCACACACAGCAAGGGTAATTTTGGCCAGTTAACTCTCGTGAACAAAGCAAATGAGGACATACATATAAACACGGTGTTTTCACTGGCATAAGCGCTCTCCGAAAAAAAAATGTCGTCAAAATTGAGGCCTGAGTTTTTTTATTTTTTCAAAATGTACTTTTTTGAAAAAAAAAACTCGCTTCTTTAACTATATGCTTCTTATTTTGCGCTGCCTGTAGGAAAACAATGTTCCGCATAAATGTTGCAAAGGCTCCTTGAAATACTTGGAAAAAATCATGGATGTAATTCACAGTAATGTGTATTAAGACCAACAAAAAAATTTTCGACACATCATTTATAGTTCGCGTTAAATTCGACCGTGAAATCCGAAAACATTGCAGCGAACAAAAACAGGAGGTCCGCGCCGCCACCTTCACATATTCTTTGGCACGCTGGGAGCGTTTCTTGGAAATAAAATTTTCGGTTCCGTGCACTTTGAATGTGCCCACATAAAATATAAAAAACCCAGGCAAAAAAAAATATCGATCGGACAGGCATGTTCGATCTCTCGTGGAATCACAGCCGCAGCCCACTTTCGCACACGCTAGAACCAAATAAAATCTGAGCGCACATTTTTCTTGACGAAATGCCACCAGAGCAAGGTTTTGCTGCAGCAGAATAATTAAAACTGAGATTTACGCAAAATGCAAGCTGATAACACCCATCAGTCGCACTGAAGTGAGCACACACAGCAAGAGTCATTTTGGCCAGTTATATCTCGTAAACAAAGCAAATGAGGACATATGATATTAAAACCGCGTGTTCACTGACATAAGCGCTCTTCGATAAAAAATTGTCGTCAGAATTGAGACTGGAGTTTTTTTTATTTTATTTTTTGAAACTATACTTTTTTGAAAAAACTTGCTTCTTTAACTATTTTTTTTTCTTTTTTTGCGCTGGCCTTAGGAAACTTATCTTCCGTATAAATGTTGCAAAGGCTCTTTTCTATAGTTGACACTGTTTTAAATTTCTGTTTGAAAGAGCAAAGGCGCCAAGGCGCCTCAAACTTAGGAACTTTTTTTATTTCGGCCGCGTTTGCCATTTTTTCACATTTTCTACTTTTTGAGGACGGCATAAAAGAAGCATAGATGTAATTCACAGTAATGCGTATTAAAACCAGCAAAAAAAAATTTCGACACATCATTTATAGTTCGCGCTAAATTCGGCCGTGAAATCCGAAAACATTGCAGAGAGCAAAAGCACGGGGCCCGCGCCGCCACCTTCAAATATTTTTTTGGCGCGCTGGGAGCGTTTCATGGAAATAAAATTTTCAGTTCCGTGCACTTTGAATGTGCCCACATAACACATAAAAAACCCAGGCAAAACAAAAATTGCGACCCGAGAGGCATGTTCGATCTCTCGTGGAATCACCCACTTTTAGCTGGGCATTGACGGTCCGCTCCGGTCAGACCGGCGAATGCACACGAACGCGTAAGGGAACTGTAGGGCACGTGACTAAGTTAACACACAAACACGTTGAAAGAACTGTAGTGTGCGTGCGCAAAGCGATCGCGTGACCGGCGGAACGGAGAACGCATCTCTCCCTCACGAGATCGCAGGCCACGATCCTTCGCCGCATTCAAACTGACTCATTTCCTAGTCCTCATCGGCTGGCGCTAATTACATGCGGATCGGTTAACCCAATCTGCCAAAATTGCAGCGCGCAAGAATTGGCCACACAAAATCACATATTGTGGGGCTGTGAAGGCTTTCCTCCCCCAGAACGCTCCTGCCAGCTCGCTCACGGTCAACGTGGGAGGAGCTTCTTAAAACTCCCGTTAAGGAAACGCAGCTCGCTATTGCTGCCTGGGCCGAAAGGGTCGCTGCCCACGTGGAGCCACCCTGAGGACCGCACCATTTGTGTAAATAAAGTTGATTCCTCCTCCTCGCTCCGCTCGTGAAGCCAACTGACCGGAGCGTGAAGGTGCGTCCACTTGGTTTTGCCGTCGTTTTGCACCCGAGCTCACCGCGTCTCGGCAAGACGCGCTCGTGAAAAAAAATGCCCCCACCTCCCCGAAGAGAATCGCGAGGAAATGCGAATGCATTTCTTGCGCCGAGAGTACACGGCGTAGTACCGTTGCCGTCAGACATTCGCCTTCACCGACTTCTGCCATCGCCTTGAGAGGCGCCCAGCCAGCGAACGGTCGAGAGTGAGGCTTGCGCTTCACTCCATTTATATATACGTGCGAGCGAGCGGACGGGAGAGTGCGGCGCAGGGAGGAGAGAGAGCGAACGGCGAGAGAAGGAGCTGCGAAGCACAGCACCTACCCTCTCCTACACTCTCTCCACACACGCGGGAGCTCCGCCGAGCTCCCGCGATACGAGCGCCCTCACACGCAAGAGCGCGCTCCTTCTCTCCACTCACTCTCTGCTACTCCGCCCGCACCACCTGCTCCGGATGCTAGGGGCGAGGATAAGAGCGCGCCCGCAGCTGTTGCTATGGGAGAGGGAGTGAGAGCGGAGAGATAACATCTGCCGGCGCGCGGACACCGACAGACACCTGACATGCCCCGACTAAGAAATGCATTCGCATTTAAAAAATTCGGCAGATCCCACGTACCGTGCGAATCGATGTTATGCGTAGTATGCCCAGGATGGTGACTGTGGCGTAATTTTTCACATTGAGCGAAGCGTTACCGAATGACGCTAGATATATGTGGAAGTGGTATACGCACACTCATATGTTGAGGTGTCGCATATGCATTACGTAACCAGTTGTTTACAGTTGCGTAACGATGCCAACAGCAACATGGGTGATACCTACGCGAAACGCGGTAAGCTGATATGTAGTGCTTATATTATTCAATACTGGATGGCGCAAATCCGAACAGGACAAAGGAGGAACAGAGATTCACAGGACAGGCGTTGCTCGCAACTAAGCTTCATTCAGGAAAGTTTCCCAAGATATATGGTACGCAGCCGAGTGGCACGCGCCGGCGCGGTGCACGTACATACGTTACAGTCACAGTTTCAGTTGTTACAGTTGCGTAACATTTGTTATGTGTATAATTGTCCGTTATGACGGAGAACGCGCGCACGTTTCACGAACCTGTGTGTATGTGTAGGAGAAGTTCTTGACAGTTCTTGAACAAGGTCATCATCACCGTGATCAGTGAGCACCAGCAGCTAGACCGGATTTGTTATCGGATCCGTTCATGATCGCGGCTACGAGGGGTCTAAGCGTAGAGAAGTGCGAGGTATAGTGAAGCTGGTGGAAACCGCGGGTGGCTCTTACGATGAAATGATCTATTATGCCTCCTGTCCTGGACATCGAAGCGAGGTCTTTTGATGCCCTGTCCACATCCAAGCCGTCTTTCACGCAGTATCACGACGTCTTTCACCAGGCTTTGTTGGGTCTCGATAAGTCAATGTTGAAGTCACCGGTAATGATAAGAGGCCTGGTTTTCTCGGCAGATTTATTGCAGGGAAGCCTTCACTCCGGTTTCTTTTTCTTTTTTGGTAATCCACGTAGTCCACGTCGCGGACTACGTGGACGAGTGGATGGTAGTTGAGCGTCTTCCAGGGGTGTTCTGTCTTCAGCTCCCTCACTTTTCTTGCGTCGGCCGCGGTGGTGTAGCGGTTACGGTGCTCGGCTACTGACCCGAAGGTCGCGGGTTCGATCCCGGCCGCGGCGGTGCCATTTCGATGGTGGGACAATGCTAGATGTCCTTGTACTTGCGCACGAGGACAAGCAGAGCCAAATAGCTTTGCTTGACCAGGTACAGCGAGCTGCTCGTGCCAGCGGAGCCCTGGACTGAGGGCCCGACCAAACTGCCTGCATTTTATTTTATTTTTAAATGCGAAGCATTTCTTAGCGAACCTCTGGCACTTTTAGCGTTTCTATTTACGTATCTATCTATCTAGCCGCCTACGTCTGGGTGCTCTCATGATGGCCTCCTTAACTTGGTGTAGACCAAAATTTGCATGGGAGGGTAAGAGGATTTGACGAATATGATTGCCGGGTCATGACATGAATAACGTTAAAATCTTGTCGCGTACGTCGTCAAACCCTTTCCACTAGACACGTGTGGCACATACCCGTTTACCACGAGCCGCGGTGTGCGGGTATGCGCCACAGGTGATTGACAGTTTATACATACCCAGGAACGGCGACAACAGACATTGATAACCTAAATGCTAGAGCGTTAAGGAAAACCAACATCGGCAGCGCTGACTCAGCGAATGCAAAGAATGAAAATTAGGATCCCAGCAGGAATCGAACCCAAGCATTCTGCGTGGCAATCAGGTATTCTACCACTGAGCCACGCCAGGTCTATAAACTGGTTTGGAAAAACAGCCTACGCAGGCGTAATATCGGTGCAACGTCAATTGTGTTTGTGGCGCTAGCTTTCTAATTTTACAAAAAAGCAATAAACACTACATGATACTCCTACGATGTGTACTCCTAAGATACAGGTGTCATATGAGATTAAGGTATGTAGTTGCTGGGTTGACTCCGCTTTTATAGCAGTCTAATAAACATTACGTTTGTATTCCCATGATTCAGCAAGCTATATTGAAGCATTGCGCGACCCCGGAGGAATACATTAACGAAAGTTACGTATAATATCCACATCACCGCACCGTAAAGTCACTTCGTCCACCAGAACGACGCAGTGTCCTGTTCATTCCTTACGAGGCTGGGCGATGCCCTCATGCTGATCGAGGATGATGCCAGATTGATTGACAGCCGCTTTGTAGACTAGGCTACGTAGGCCACATACGCCCAGGTAATCTATACGACAAACACCATCCACTGATGTTGGTCTACGTAGCACTATCCAGGCCTACCAGCCTCGACGGCCTATACCTCACCAACGCGAAGGGTGGCTTCAGGTTCCGACATGTATCCGGCTCTGTCGACAGATAATTTGTCGACGAAATGACCGAGGCATCCACGAATTCCAACAGCTTTACTATACGACATACTTCACTACACATGGACCCCTCGTTACCACGATGACAACCGGATCCTATAACAAGTCATGACCAGCTGCTGGTGCTCACTGATCCCGGTGATGATATGCCCTTGTTTAAGAACTGTCAAGAACTTCTTGCACACATTCACACGGGCTCGTGAAACGTGCGTGCGTTCTCAGGACACGTATAAGCACTACATATCAGCTTACCGCTTCTGGTGTTGGCAATGCCCACGTTGCCAGTGGCAGCGTTACCTAACCGTAAACGACTGGTTGTATAAGACATATGTGGCTCTTCAACATATATATGTGTGCGTATAAAAAAAGTCACAGTTTCGCCGCAAGGGCGAAGCAATGAATGCGATAGCAAGAAATTAATGCTATACGAAGTGAGGCTCGCCAATGGATACTCTCAGTTTGAACAGCGTTCCTGTTGCAAAGGCGGCCGAAGCAGCGAAGGAAACTAGCGTGCTTCAACTGTCGAGCTGTGACACTTGATAGCTCGCGCTCATCTTCTGTTTGTTCGTTTAGCGGCGTCCCTTCAGCTCGAGTGACTTTCGTACGCTCGGTAACATGAGCGCGGACAACACGGTGAAAGCGTGAAACATTCCTCTTCCCCTCACCGCGAGAAAACCGCGCGAGCAGACAACGGAAGGGCAATGTTCTCGCTGCGCAAATATAAGAAGCGAGCGAGCTCGACGACGACTTTTAAATGCGCCCGTCGCGCTGCTAGCGCCATCTCGCTGGTAATGAAGAAACGCTTATTATCGCCTGCCGTCTCTGAGTCCGTCCAGCGGTAAAGGGTATGTATATAACGCTCGCCGTTAGCTACGTGGAGGATCTGCGTTTCGTGGCGTAGTGGATAGCGCCACTCGCTGTGGAGCAAGAGGTCCCTGGTTCGATTCCGCGCTTCGGAAGCATTTTTCTGAGTTACTTTTCTTTGGGGCTTTTATATATATTGTAATGACGAAGAACGACAACGGGGCTCTGGCGCGAGAGCAGGATGCGCGAGGAAGAGAAGAACGAGGTTCAGAATAAGAACAGCCGGCCCACGAACGGGCGTTGTCTCTTGTTTCTCTGTTTCTTCATCACAATGGCGCAGCCTACGACGCGAATCGAACCTTGGAGATGAAGCCACCTGCCCTCGAGGGTCGTCGGCAGCACGGGTCGCTCCATCCAAGGAACGCCGTCCACGATTCCTCGATCATGGACTCCACGACTCGACCTCTGCTGCCGCTACGCATCGAATCATCCGCGGACGGCGTCCATGCCTCTGCGGTGGTTCCAGCGTACGACCTGCCAGGAACCATGCTACCACCATCGTCTGTGAATCCGCACGGGCTCCTGTCGTCTGGGAACGTCGCATACGCTTCCCGTGACATGCACCCCGTGCCCAGGACTGTCCCAACGCGGGAGCATCCAAGGGACGCCGTTCAGGCTTCTTTGGACGTGGAAGTTGCCGTCGGACGTATTGCTACCGCCGCATACTCCGCGGACGTGAGTCCTCGCGCTTTCTGCGCCTCATCCGACAGCGCCGCGGAGCTGTTCTGCTCCATCGCACACCTCCGCGTCGAGATTAACGGCTGGATAGCGCGGTGCTCCGAGATGTGTCCGGCCGCTATACCTTCATTGTGCACAATGGATGCCCTTTTAGCTCAAGCTGCCTCACAAGACCAGGAAAAGACCTCACCTGAGAGCCGCAGAAAGCTCCTGAATACCCTCACGGAGCTCTCATATCAACTAGGCTGCTTGGCGTCGTCATGCTCCGGAGTTTCGGCTGCCGTATCACCATCACCGGCTGCCTGCGAACTACCGGAGTTCCGCGGCTTCCAGGACGACGCCGACCATTGGGTGGCCACCGTAAACGCTCTTGGAGCTCGCCAAGCGTGGACGGACCAACGGAAATGGTGCGAGGCCGTTGACCGCCTTCGGCATGCTGCCGCGGCGTGGCATAGATTCGAAGGCGTGCGGCAGCAGTCCTGGGCGGAGTGGAGCTTCAAGCTCATTGCTGCTTTTGGCCGGACACCCTCCAACTTCTATGCGACCACCGAGGCCAATCTGACCGTTACCGAGGATGGAGCTCAGGAGGGGTTCCACCTCGGGGCTGCAGCTCAGGCGTTCAACAACCTGCCCTCCAGCGGACATAGAGTTCGCGAGGCGCAGCGCCCCCCTGGTACAGCTGTGCCCTGTAGCTGCTCCACGGACAGCTTTACGGAGTGCCCTGCGGCAGTCGTCCACACTAGCCGCAAGGTGTCCTCCTTCCCAGAGGTGTCAGACTCCGCGTCGATACCTGCCCCACAACGACCATTGACACAAACCAAGACCGTCTCCGAGCCACAGCAGCCGGCGAGCCGGCCTCCAAGTTGGCCAGTGCTAGAGTGCCTGGAGGCGTCGGCCTACTGTGTGACGACTTCACCTCCCTCGCTAAACGCCGGAGACGATGCATTAGCCACCACTCTCGGTTTGGCCAACAGCCAGGAGTCACATAATCCCCGGACGCCGCCGCAGACATTGGCCGAGTGGGATGACTCTCGCCAATTGCCAAGTGCCGTCTCAGCAAAAGAACCTGAAATGCCTGTGCCCATGCCGCCTGGGGACGATGTAATCGAGAGCCTACCGGTGCAAACCATGTTTGCACCTGATTACAATAGGTTTGACCAGGATGGCTTGACCGCACGTCGCACATTGTCAAGAACCACCAGCTCGTTCGCCAGTACGAGATCAGCGATACCGCAAGAGCACGACTTGCCTCACAAGCCAGTACGTGAACTCTGCTCTGCAATGCCACAGATGTCTAGTGGAACGCCCCGTCGCCCCTTCACGCACAGCGAACGGCGCAGACGTCCCCGCTCAGTGGGGACTGTCGTGGCACTGCAGCCCAGATTCGCTGCCTTGTCTTCCCAACTGCGACGGGATAGTCATGATCGTCTGCAACCGATGCGACAACTCCGCATCAGCCAGTACCACCTGCTAGCTCCATATTTTACAGGTGACCACATGCATTCACAGCGTGGAAGAGACCTGCAACGACCACCCCGGTACAGCCAGTGTCGTCCACCAGATTGTTTGGCAGCTCAGCAGGACAAGTCACGGCGTGTACAACACCGACCACCGCGACACAGTCAATGCCGCCCGCCTGAACTACGTTTGGCACCTCATGAAACCAAGCCACTGCGTGGCCGAGATCGGCCACCTCGATTCAGCCAGTGCCGCCCACCAGAGACACTGTCGGCAGCTGCGGCCGCTCGCAGTCGTGGCCGAGTGTAATGACGAAGAACGACAACGGGGCTCTGGCGCGAGAGCAGGATGCGCGAGGAAGAGAAGAACGAGGTTCAGAATAAGAACAGCCGGCCCACGAACGGGCGTTGTCTCTTGTTTCTCTGTTTCTTCATCACAATATATACATACTTATACATGGGTCATTCCACGCCAAACGTCCCAGACATTGCGCTCGACCCTCTCCAATTGTATTTTAAAAAATTGTGGACGTTCATATCAGTGCACTATTTGCCCTCGGAAAGTATTTTGTGGAAAAAAAATTTTTCTTGTCTGTTACAGTGATTTGAATTTTGCCGTAGTGGGTGAAACATAGGCTGGGAAAAAATATTCTAAAAAATACAATACTTTACGGAACGCCTTAAATATCTGCTGTCTACTTGAAAAGGAATGGCACTATCTAATTATCACCCATTGACGACCACTACTTTGTCTCACGATGTGCTTTGTGGTGAAGCAATGCTGCAATTCTGCGCCCATTTTGATTATTTTTTACAAATTCTACGAATATTACAGACAAAATAGGACTATATCACATGGCTGGATAGTTGCCAGTAAGCGTGTCAAAAAAGTATTGAAGTCGTTGACTGAGTAGTTTCGAAGTGGAAGGGGCGCAAACATTGAAAAATGTGTGAAATGCTCCACGTTCAGGTACATGTAGAGTGGTGATGCAGTCCACGTAAAAATGCACGATTGGTCTCGTTGGGAAGAGTAAACAAAGGAGATTTATTTGTGAAAGTTTCATCGGAGTGTTTTTTTTGTTTTTGGCGAGAAACAAAAATTTATGTTGAGCGTTCGCGGCGTGCCTGGGCGCGGGCCCGTAAGTCCGCTTCACTGCGCCGCCACTGTTCCTTGGGGCAACGGAAGTATGCAGCGCCCACGCGGGTGGCACGATCGTGTGCTGCTGCGAGTTTTCACGTTTCGACACGCATTCTTCGGCTTTCCGCAGTACCGCCGACGAAGTGTCAGGGAAAACGAGTGATGGTTCGTTTAAAATATATTATTATATAATAAAAGTGGCTAACACGCACCGGGAATACACTTATAATTCCTTTTTATGGGCAGCTAGCTTGAACGTGACTCGCGCCATTCGTGCCTCGGAGCCGAATGGTGCTACGTATTCTTACGCTCGGATCTTCGACAGAGGTGAACTTTGCTCCGGTGATCGCGTCGCCGAGCGAGCACGCGGCACTCAAAGGTTCGTCTTTCGGCCGCATCCCTTGGCAGCGCGTAAGATAAACATTGCGAACGGTGACTATACTCTTATCGTGTCATATTTTAGACGGAGAGCCTGTACAACGGAAACCGAAAGCGCTAAATATACAAAAGGACAAAGCCGCCTTTAAGGCGGCTTCGTCCTTTTAAATGTCTATCGCCTTCGCTTAGTAATCGCAAGGCGATTACTAAGCGAATAATCGCAAGGCGATTACTAAGATGAAAGCATCGCATGCAGCGTCTTCCAGAAAGTTGAGCTCTCAGCAAGGTTTGAGTCTACAATCTCAGTCAAAGGTGCGCGCACGTTTCACCTTTTCGTGCCATCATCACTGACCACTCTTAATGCCGGGCTCACCACCTACTCAGCAACACAGGCATTTCAAGTGGCGAAGACCACACGTCGGCAACGGAAGTAAGAACTGCAACCTCCGCAGAGATCGAAAACACTACCCAAGCTCTGCGCCTGTCGTACGTGTGCATGCAGTGACGTGGCAATGAAATCGTGCTCTGCTCCGACTACTAACCGGCAGCCTTTAGTGCCCTTCCGAAACATTCTGCCTGCCATATACACTGTTTGAAAATTTTCAGCAGCGTGAAAACTCACAGCACCACACAATCGTGCCACCCGCGTGGGCGCTGCATACTTCCGTTGCCCCAAGGAACAGTGGCGGCGCAGTGAAGCGGACTTACGGGCCCGCGCCCAGGCACGCCGCGAACGCTCAACATAAATTTTTGTTTCTCGCCAAAAACAAAAAACACTCCGATGAAACTTTCACAAATAAATCTCCTTTGTTTACTCTTCCCAACGATACCAAGCGTGCATTTTTACGTGGACTGCATCACCACTCTACATGTGCCTGAACGTGGAGCATTTCACACGTTTTTCAATGTTTGCGCCCCTTCCACTTCGAAACTACTTGGTCAACGACTTCAATACTTTTTTTACTCGCTTACTGCCAACTATCCAGCCATGTGATATAGTCCTATTTTGTCTGTAATATTCGTAGAATTTTTAAAAAATAATCAAAATTGGCGCAGAATTGCAGCATTGCTTCACCACAAAGCACATCGTGAGACAAAGTAGTGGTCATGAATAGGCGATAATAAGATAGTGCCATTCCTTTTCAAGTAAACAGCAGATATTTAAGGAGTTCCGTAAAGTATTGTATTTTTTAGAATATTTTTTCGCAACCTATGTTTCACCCACTACGGCAAAATTCAAATCACTGTAACAGAGAAGAAAATTTTTTTTTCCACAAAATACTTTCCGAGGGCAAATAGTGCACTGATATGAACGTCCACAATTTTTTACAATACAATTGGAGAGGGTCGAGCGCAATGTCTGGGACGTTTGGCGTGGAATGACCCACATATACGGTGCATGACGGCGGCGACGGCGACGGCGACGGCAAAATCCAGCCGAGACTGTCCATATAATTGCTATCGCAATAATATATACAAATCTTTAGCGTAATTTTTTAACGTGTCGCTCAGTAAAAGAAGTTACGCCCCAGTCACTTACCCGCCGCATGCTTCGCATAACATTGACTCCAACGGTACGTGGGATCTGCCGAATTTTTTTTTCTGAATAAAGTTTCTTCCTCCTCCTCCTCCTTGTACTTGCGATCTTGGTGCACGTTAAAGAATACCAGATGATCGAAATTTCCGGAGCCCTTCGCTATGGCGTTTCTCATAATCATATCGTGGTTTTGGGACATAAAACCCCGACAATTATTATTATTATTATCACTTTCCTTGCGTGTCAATGTGTTTTCGCCGTTACTCTGTTGGATGAAACTCTGCATCACCTGTGGCACATAACCGCATAACACGAACTGATTAAAATAGATACTCCGACTTAACACAACAAAATATAACAAAAAACTACACAGACGTTTCGCCACCTATGCGGGTGGCATCTTCAGTATGAAGTGGCACCGAATGAGCGAAGGCAACCCAGTCTATTTAAGCAATTGAGGTTGCGGAGGCCCGTTTGAAAGAGGACAGGAATTTGCAAAGCCGTACGTCGATGTCGGTTGAGGATATTGTAATTTTGCTGCGGTTTTGCCTGAAACAAACGTACTTCAGTTTCAACAACACAGTTTACCACCAAATTGAAGGTTGCCCTATGGGAAGTCCAGTCTCCGTCACCATGGCCAACTTAGTGATGGAGCACGTCGAAACAAGGGCGCTGGAGGTTCTACCTTTTCAGTTGAAACTATACCGTAGGTACGTTGATGACACTTTCGTCATCCTGAAGAGGGCAAATCTGGTTGCTTTCCATGAGGCACTGAACGGCGTACATCCTGCCATTAAGTTTACCTATGAAGTAGAGAAGGATAATGCCTTGCCATTTTTGGATATACTTGTCCGCAGGGCTTGTAATGGCGGGGTGGAAACAACATTATACCGGAAACAATGCGATACCGGAGGCTTTTTGTCCTTCCACTCACATCACCCGGCCGAGCACAAACGGTCCGTCGTGAGGACGTTCTTGTCCCGTTGCGATGCTGTTTGTTCTGATCAGCACTTGCGGCGACATGAGGTGGAAAATGTGGTCGGTGCGTTGGAGCAAAGGCATTATCCGAGGACGTTTATCAACGACACCATGAGACGTATGCGATGGGGAACAAGAAGTGCGGCACGAGAAAACACAACATCCATTGTTTCCATTCCTTACGTTCAGGGCGTGTCAGACTCTGTTCGGAGAGCACTTCGTCCGCTGGGCATTAAAACCGTTTTCAGACCTCATTGTACCTTGGGGAACGTGTTCACCAAGCCGAAAGACCGCACCCTTGCGAACGATCAAAGCGGGGTCGTCTACAAGGTACCGTGCTGGGACTGCGACGCCACATACATCGGCGAAACAGGCAGGAAGCGGTCAACGAGGCTCCAAGAGCACAAAGGGGACGTCGCCAAAGCCACCCATGCCACACATTCCAAGAGCGAACTCGTCGAACACTGCTGGACGACGGGGCATGCCTTCGACTTCAGTAATGCGAAGACGCTGGCTCGGGAACAAAGGTGGGGCAAGAGAAAGCTTCTCGAGTCGTGGTTCATCCGCCGTGACAGGTCGGCGTGCAACAGCAACCGTGGCCCCCTACCGGATGTGTACAGAGACATACGGGACTAGAAATTGACTGGGTTGCCTTCGCTCATTCGGTGCCAGTTCATACTGAAGATGCCGCTCGCATAGGTGGCGAAACGTCTGTGTAGTTTTTTGTTATATTTTGTTGTGTTAAGTCGGAGTATCTATTTTAATCATGAACTCTCCCGGCTTTTGGAACATTTTCGCATAACATGAACTCTGGTATGCGGGTATGTGCCACAAGTGACCGAGAGAAAGGATTTCATGTTGTACCCGACAGGTATTTTGCGTTATTCATGTCATGACCAGTGAATCGTGTTTGTCAGACACCGATTCCCTGCTGTGCAAATTTTGGTATATTACAAGTTATGGAGACAACCAGAAGAGCACCCAGACGTAGATAGATAGATAGATAGATAGATAGATAGATAGATAGATAGATAGATAGATAGATAGATAGATAGATAGATAGATAGATAGATAGATAGATAGATAGATAGATAGATAGATAGATAGATAGATAGATAGATAGATAGATAGATAGATAGATAGATAGAAAGAAAGAAAGAAAGAAAGAAAGAAAGAAAGAAAGAAAGAAAGAAAGAAAGAAAGAAAGAAAGAAAGAAAGAAAGAAAGAAAGAAAGAAAGAAAGAAAGAAAGAAAGAAAGAAAGAAAGAAAGAAAGAAAGAAAGAAGTGGTCAAAGTGGCTTTGGTCCGCTAAGAAATGCTTCGCATTTGTTATGTCCCGCGTCGTGACTGGCTGAAACATCTTCCTACGAACCTTTTAGTTTTCGTGAATGCGGATCATTAAATTGCAGCCCACGAAGTGCCGCACTATGCTGCCTCGTCTTCCGCAGCGCAGCACACCGATTGGACAACAGTGTGTGACGTAATCGGCGGCTATGTGGCCACTACAGGAGCCTTGCCGCTCTACATGCCAACCATTGCTGAATGCAAAAGCAACGTGCCGGTGCGCGAGGCGCGGCAGGGACCCGCGGATAGAAAGTCGTGCGGATGGAACCAGAGCTTTCTGGACGTGACACGACGTGCCCGTTGCGTAAACGTCCCGAAACCACGACAGGCTCGTTCCCGTCTCGAACACTCCCATTCGCCTATAAGCTGCAGGCCCTGCCGTCCGGGGTGTCTCTGTTACCGAAAAGGAAAGCTGCGGGGAACCTAGAGCGAGGCATATTGGATGTTATAGAACCGCGGTGATGCTAGAAACGACTAGAATGGGTAGAGTGAAGAGAATATAGAAGGAGAGGTTGGCATGCGAAGTGATAAAAGGCTTGCGCGTGTCCACTGATTCTCACACCTCGCGCCACCGCTCGATCAAATCTGTTGGCGACTTTGGAAGCGCTGTGACACGGAGGGTAGGTAAAAACATTCAAATTTACTCTATCTGAACATGTCAGCTATCTTCTTCTAAATTAGCGAGTTTCGACAAGTGTGCCCATAGTCTTCGCACTTCTCCGTCGTATTGACCTGTTTGTTTTTGCAATGTTACTGTAAGACAAGTATGTTCGCCTCTTTATTCATTCGGCCGTTCATAGTAGTCACTAGTTTTTGTTTGTTTAATAGGTTTCATTGGTTTATTTAGTTTGTTAAATCTGTCAATCTCCACCTCGCCCATTTTTTTTTTTATCTTGCCTTACCAGCCATGCTTCATTAATCCGTTCTGCTATTTCTACCCTGTGTATTTGTATTGTCTCAGGAACATGACGCGGGAGAAAAGTATGTTCAACTCGTACACTGTCCCCAAGCTTCTATGGCGCAGTTTTTAGGTTTGATTGCTTATGTGTCTTCATACTTAACATTTCCTATGTACTGAGTTTAATGTTATTATCAAATATAGGCGTACTGTCGACCGTGTTACAACAAATTTTACTTTAACTTGTTCAATATCAACATAGACTTAAACAACAGCGTCACAACGCGGTTGGCTTCTTGTTCCAGGTGTACCGAGTTCTAGGTCGACTCGTCCGTGGACACTAGATACCACACGCTGGATGTATACCTTATTTTGCCGTTTGATTTTCTTTTCCTGTCTTTTTGTGTGCTTAGTAGGATGTTTGGTTGGATTTGCTGTGAAGCGCTACTGAACCTGACAAGTGCTCAAGCGCACCTTCACAATCAATTTCCGAACTTGAGTAAGCTCCGTGCATGCCAACACAGCCTCTTTACAAGTTTTCTCGCGATTATAAATATTTCGACAGAGACGCAGCCCAGAGCACGTTAACGTAGTTGTCTGTACGCTTTTGAGACAACGCTTCTGAATGTAAGCTGTCATACGAACATGCAATCGTTCCTTGTGCCCCTCAGGGCTACAGCGCCAAGTCAACTTTCTTTTCAAAAGCTCAGTCTATCTCCTGCATAAGGATGCTTGTTGCAGGCACTACACTTAGGTTGTCTGCTATCACCTGGCACAGACTACCCCTGTCAGGCTCCACAGTTGCATAGCCATTGAATCTACGCGTGCGGTAGTGTGAACTGTTGCCCCACCACGGTGGGTGTGAGCTTGCAAGTTCTAGTTATCTCCTGGGTAACTGCTAAAATGGCACCGAAGCCACTGACGCGTGCAAGTACTTGTGCGAGCTTGTATTCTCGTGTAACAACGGCGGAAACTCTAATGTAAGCAATGGAAGCAATAAGCCGAACACGTTACTCAAGCCTAATCTCAGTTATCCAGATCATGTCGAAGAACCTGATCAAGAGAATTCGCGTGCGCAGACATTCGAGAAGAGCCAGAGAATGGGAAGACGTGGGTGGCGCGATCAAAGAACGCCGAACACCAAGCGTGCTGCTCTTGATGATTTGATTCAATCGCAGTGATTAGCGGTATTCAAGGCCGTTCGAAGGATACTGCTTGATGTTACAGCGACGTGGGTGAAGTTAGCGTTTAGGGAGCAAAATCTAAGAAAAGTCCGGAAAATGCGAGTGACACACTGCCTCAAGGTGAAACTGTGCCACACTACGCCATAACGCATTGCACTGTTCCAGTGAAGTTTCAGGGCAGGGGTTGATTTGCGCAAAAAGTTTAATCCCGAACCTTACGTAAGAAGCAACTGAGGATTGCATCAAGATTTTTGTCTTGAGACTCAGCCATTTCCTACCAGAGAAGCGGGAACTTGTGAGCATCTCGGTAAGTTTAGGAAACTTTAATTTGTGTATATATTCTGCCGCTATTCTCAACGTTTCTTGAACCAGGTCAGTTTCGCAGCTCCCCATAGACGCTTGCTCTCCGAAATGGACGCGGCGGCCGACGCAAGAACTAGCGGCGCTGCAGTTCCATCTTGTATCATGCCTCACGCGTCGTCTGCTACAACACCCATGTGACCTATCGTCGCTGCAGCTTTCGACGGCCGTGACAGCCGAGATTCCGACATTTAAACTTTTGCAATAACCTTGACTGTTTCAAAAAGCGATCATTTCACAAGCTATGCTCCATAAACCTCAAAAAGATAACCAAACGTGACCTATAGTAACGTTACAATCTCACACGTCTAGCTGTCCTCTTGCACGAATATTCAATTGCCGTCAACCTGTGTTTAGCCGCCACGGTGGAACAGTGGTTACCGTGCTCGGCTGCTGACCAGAAGGAGGCGGGATCGATCACGACCACGACAGTCGCATTACTTCTACGGAGGCAAAAATGACACTGGCTCATGTACTTAGATTTGTCATCCTAAGCAAGTCGTAAAACAGAGGACCGTTGTTAATTTTGGGCCGAATTATTTCTGATTTCTTGAAAAAAAAAGGCGTACAACGTGAACTATGGTTGATCAAGGTACCTGATTTTATTCCCTGGGATTGGTTAGGCGACTTGTAGCGAAGTTAGCCTTCATGATTCTGGTGGGATTGGCGTTCAGAAAATATTTCTTGCAAGTCCCTGCCCTCATTCGGAGAAGTGATGACCGGTGTAGCCGCTAGAGCAACACGCGCATCAAGATGCCATTCTTCAGCTTTGTCCCTTCCACACACGCTAAATCGAAAGAACTGCTTCCGAAGCGATCACGGTTCGCAATCGCGCGCGGAGAACGGAGAAAGCGAGCACATGTGCGTCGCAAGCGGCTACTTCTCGCGCGTCTGAGATCGCGGCGGCAGGTGCGTCGCCTCCGCGATTGGCTTCAACAACGCGCCATTTAGAGCCACGGTGCGTTGCTGTATACGATCCCAGGGGCCACGGTAAGTGAAGCAAAATGGAACAGCAGCGCCCTAGGTTCACGCGTCGGCCGCGTGTGCCGGCACGCGAGCGGAGCTGCGAAACTGTATTGGTTCTAAAAACGTTGGCTATTCTGCCGTCATGAAAAATGCTTCTCAACGTATATTCGCTCGACGACTTCGCATTTGCTAAATAGCGCGTACAAACGTGCCCGCTCTGGTGCACGTGAGTTTGCGGCCGTATTATTTCCAGCTGGGCTTGCGAATTAGTAGTTTTCTTTCGGGACAATCCTTGGTGTATTACACGACTTCATAGGCCTATGCCTTCAAATGTACTTGAGCAAACACCAACCCAGCTCAGTAAAATGACGCAGCCACCTGGTCCTCGTAAGCTCATTAATATTATGCCTTGAAAACCGAAGGATAAGTCCTTCTTATACCTCTCCAGTTTTGGTAATCTTTTTTGTTAGCCTGCGACGTAACGATAATATAACATAGCATACACTATAAAAGAGGTGAAGAGGAAGCTGTCCTGTCTATTTTTCGTTGTTAGGGCATAATTTTTACAAGTTTATCGAGACTTGCCACAATACCTTCCTTTCAAAGAGCGACATCCCATGTATCTATTGGAATTTTCTTTTTCTCATGAATGCTTACTAAACATTAGCACTTCAGTCGTATTCACTAATGCAGCATGTTGCGCTACTAGACGATTCCATTTCTACAAGTTTCCCTGCAGGCATTACATAAGGGCTCGAAGTATCCACATTTTTCAAGAATCGTACTTGACTAGAGAAACCTTTCTGAACAAGCAGCAACGTATGATTCATTATCGAAATTTCAAATGCGCCTCCATTTGTGACTACGCTGCATACGCATATTTTTTTTTGTTTCTTCTTCCTTCGAGTGGAAGCAACAGTTATCGAGTCGTGTAATGTTTAAAGTTTGTTGGTTTGCATGCTTACTGCCTGCAATAAACTTGCTTCAGATACCAACATCAATCAACAAGTAAGCAAATAAAGAAATACATAGGCAAGTACTACCGCAGAGTTTAACAACTCGCGAAGAGGAGTATGTGAAGAACAGGGCATGTTAGTGAGCTTGTACTTTCTCCCCTAAAATGCCAAGTGTATCGAGCGGTACTTTGATCATGATGCCACGGGTTCGACTCCCGCCCATGGTGATCTCGTGGGGGTGTAGGTGGGTGTGCACTTGAGAGAACACCCTTCAGCTGGCACTTATTTTCAAGTCCAACTTGTGTCGAAGTGTAGGTGCTGCGTTTTCCTACATTATAATTATTTAAAAATTGTATTTTATACCCGAGAGGGAAACGACTCAATCAATGAATTAAGATGGAATGAAGACAGTGTTGCTGTAATAACAGCGGATAACCTACAATAGCCAGCACTTACCGTTATTTAGCCAGCACTATCGCAAATTAGCACGCGTTGGACTAACGCTGGACGATACGAGGCGTCTCTTAGATGTCCTGGTAAGTACGGTAGTTGGACCGATCATATACACTCACTCATTCTACCGCGTTGCGGAGAGTGGGTGGAAAAGGCGCAAGAAGATGTTGTCTTCGAGATCCGCGCATGCACGCAGTAACAAATTGCATAACCAACTTCATGTGGTCTCTAATTATTCCCATTGATACTGGCGTTTGAACGACGCATTCCAGAGTACTTTTAATGTCATCCGTTATGACAACCTTTTCAGTAGCGTAGTTTTCTCCGAACGTAGCCATGCCGTCTCTTTATTCAAGCAGCGTTCAATTGCAGATTTTGTGCGGCCACTGTGCGGCGCTGTCGACGACGTAACCTCGCGGTTATCTCTCTTCCTGGTGCCGTCAAGACAGCACCGATACTCGCGCACAGCGTCTGTGCTCACACGCAGGGGGTGGGGCCATGCGAAAGGCTGACCTGCTGCTAGTGGTTCTGTGTCTAGTAACCCTGTGGAGTGACGGCCAGGAGGCTGCCGCAGTGCACAGACGAAAGCCCGCCATGCCGCCCATTTTCGTCAGCGAGCAGCAGCTGCTGCAGTACCTGAAAGAACTCGACGACTACTACCTCATCATCGGCAAGCCAAGGTATGATTGATTGATTGATTGATTGATTGATTGATTGATTGATTGATTGATTGATTGATTGATTGATTGATTGATTGAATTATTGATTGATTGATTGATTGATTGATTGATTGATTGATTGATTGATTGATTGATTGATTGATTGATTGATTGATTGATTGATTGATTGATTGATTGATTGATTGATTGGCCCGTAAGCTAACTGCCACGGTGGTACAACTTCTACATATTTACGGCCTTTACTTTCAGAGCTAGCAGAATTCTTTACCAGTCTGTGACGGCCTCGCTCCTGTGGAGGCCCGATTCTAATATGTTCGAAGACGAGGATTTGTGCGCGCTTAAAAGATCCAGATTCAGATCACGGCACAACCGGCATCTCCGATAGGCTCAGTAACCGTTTGGAAAGTTATGGTCTCTAGCTCAAATAACTGATGGAGTGAAGCTTGTCAAGATAAAGCCTTAGCTTCCTGACGTGTTAGTTCCTGTGGTACCTGCCTCCTGTGACAAGATTTACGTTGCCTTTTTTCTTTCATTGATGGTTTTAAGACCTCTTACTTTTTAAACTCAGTTTACCATTCATCTGTCTACATTCCTTTTTCATGGTGCCGTTGAGAGCCGCAGCGACATGCGCGATCTTCAATTGGCGCTGATAACTTAACCCTTTGTAGGTCTACCTATATTTTTGACACGATCATATAAAACCAGCTGCGGTATATTCATATGGGCTACAAAGAAATGGTACAAAACCAATTTCACCAAAATCAAGCAAGTAGTCTACTGAAAAAAAAAGTGGGGCATATATGTCCCATTGACTCATCACAGTGTTTTCAAAAAATGGGAAAACACTGTCCCACTGTCTCATGAAGGCACCATCTCGCGATTTCATCAACGGGTGTTTGGGATGAAACGGCCGAAGCAAGTGGCACAGAGTATCGCTTCTCAAGGTGTGCTGAGGAAAGTTGTGGAGAACTCATTCCAGCAGTAGAACACCACCTGCACCTGCGCATCTTGTGAGCCTCCTGTGAGCCGTCATAGCGCTGTGGTCTGTTCCTGTAAAGCTTACTTCACCGCATGCAGAAATTTTTTTTTTTGTCCATTGGCTTGTCCTTGCTTTGGCTGTTGAAATTGTCGAGTACAGTTGTTGTCCCTGAATATATGCGCCTACTTTTCACGATGAACATGATGCCAAGAAAAATATTGTCACGCACCGATATCCGCAATTGCGTTGAGGAATTAGCGTGGCAGTATCGCAGGGGATTGTTTCGATGCATTTATCGGTCAAGTTATTCCGCAAATTTACAAAAAGCACGTGATGACTGGACACTAAAATCACCTCTCCGAAAAACCAGAAAAATAGGAAATTATCCGGTATTCTGATTGGTAGGTTCTTTCTATCTGAAGAAGAAAATTCAGAAGCTATCATAAAAAACTGACCAAAATTCAACGTCACTGTTACACTACTCCCGCCCTTCGAAAGCGTGGTAAAAGAATTTTCCTCGATATTACGAAGACTTGGGTAAGCTATGAGCGACTTATCGTTGCGCTAATTGTAACAGGTGATGTGGGAGAAAATTTTTCCTGCAGACGGAAAAGTGCAACGTATGTGTCCCGCTGTCGCACAAAGGGTTTAGCAGATATTTCATCTATTACCATGGCTTCATAAAGGTTTAGCAGCGTTAAACACTCTTGTCCGTTCTCTGTATTTAATTTCTTATTCGACTGTTTATACTTACAGATTTGGACGCAGCATTCCGGGTAATGAGTGATGCGAATGGCGTTAACCCTTAGAGAGCACCGAAGAATGCTGGCTGAAGACTTCAAGGATTCGAAGTACATCAGCCGAAGGAACCTCCACGAGCCCAACTCTGCGTCCTGTAAAATTGGATCCCAGTACTGGATGATGCCAAAGGAATGGAACATGCTGTCTGACCACTCGTATTATTTATCGCCTTATGTGGACACGCCAGTTTGTAACTCATCGGACTTCGTATTTCTTTGCGGCCGTGTTGACCATTGGACTCCTGGCAGGAATTACTGATGGAACATTTGGTTTTGCAGGAAAGCTTCGTGGACATACGCTCAACTGCTGTTAATAGGCAATCACTCACCTTTTTTTACTAACTCACAATGTATAACAAAAACCGATGCGATGTCGTAGCAGATGCAAAAGGATGCGACATCATAGCGTTCATAGTTGACAGGTACATGTGTGTGTCTTTGTGTTTAGATTTTTTGTGTTTTTTTAAAAGAAAACTGCTGTCCCTTATAGTGTGCGATGGGGCGCCGGTCACCCCACAAGAATGAAAGATATACAATATAATTCTGCAGCCGTAAGATCGCGGACCAAAATACAGAAATGAAAACTTTGGGCAAGGACAACGCTTCTTGAAAACAAGCCGTACTCCGCGGCCTCTTCGTCAGAATGTGGATCTTTAGAAATCTAACGACAGAACTATGTGATAGCACTGTTATTTCCGATGAAGATTCCGGAGGCCTAACAAAAGTGATATTTTGTCGCTCTTCTTTTCCTTTTCTTTTCACTCACTATGCCAGCACTCTGAGCAAAGACGTGATAGACTGAAGTGACACGACATGGCTCATCAAGTATTCTTTACAGCATCTAAAAAAGCACTCAGCCACCTTTTTGATCGGGGTCATGGAACTGTTAAACTTTGTATAAGAATGCTGCATGTGCCTTCGTGATGTGACGTAACATTTCATTTTATGTGCAAAAATAGACCGTACAGGCTCTGGCAAAAGTCTTGAATCCCGCGACCGCACCTGATGTCAGGCCGCATGCAGTGCCTATTGAAGAGCTTTTGTATCAGTAACGTGACAACTTCGGGCAAGCGTTCGTGTCACCTGTCGGCTAAGATTGATAGACAGTGGTCGTAATGCACCTGAGATTATGGCTAGCCTCAAAAGCCCTAGTTTATGAGAGAACTTGTTGTCTTCTTCGAAGTACATATCCAAACAAGACAAGCTCAGGCAAGGACGGGAGCTTCAAGTGATGAAAAATCGTTGAACCGCGAATGTTGCAGGAGTCAGCGTTTCTACAAGACGGCATGTATTTGTCCGGCACTGAAGAAGACAAGTCCTCTTCCAAAAACGATGGCTTTAGCGACATTCCATGTTCAACGATTTCTCATCACTGATAGTACACAGCAACGTTTATTAACGCTTTTTTTTAAAACCGCGGCGGCAGAAATACAGTTGCAAGCCGCGTTATTATGTGTTTAGGTTTGTGCTCTATCAAGTACCGGTTTTCGCACGTTTCCATACATTCATTTTGTAACCTCAACAGCGACGCGCTTTTTGGTGTTAGCTTGAAACACTCGTGATGATTTCCGTTAAGATTTGCAATCAGTATGCGTAGTATGCATGCGGCAGAAAAGATTGACATACGACGTGTGAATGGAAAGCCAAGGTTCGGAATTATCAAGTGCGAGCTGACGTAACAGATTCAACATGAGCCAAAGTGGTTTTATATCCTCTTCCTCATTTGTGAATACCTAAATAAATTGGTTCTCACCAAAAGGTCTACTTCATCTTGTAGGCCATCGGCCTCATCATGTGTTTTATCGGACCCAAGCTTCTTACAGGTGGCCGCATACATGCAGCTGATTGTCATGCTAGCGGTATCTGTGTGGTTTTCAAAACCTATCCGAAGAAGCAGCTTTGGAAGGGACGCTTATTGTCTTTCATGTGCTCGCGATCAGATGACAAATGATGGCACTAGTCACAATAACGAGTCACTTTGGAAGTCGAGTAACCTCGAACAGCACTGCAACATTAAAGTGCCGTGTAACCAGGTATTTCGTCATGCACTCGCAGCACGCCCGCCCAAGATATCACACAAGCTCTTCTATGAAAGGAAGATTACTTTCAAGGACTCGTTTTTTCTTTGTTAGACACAATATTAATGAGAACTAACAGATAGTAATGCCAAGAAAAGTACAGGGTATATTATATGTAATAATTGTGAGATAAATGTGAAGAAAGTAATGTGGACGAAAAGATAACTTGGCGTCACGTGCTACGTGACGCCAAAAGGCAGAAAAAGAGTGCTCCACACTCGCCGCCATGCCTGCGATCGGCGCTGACTAACACTCCTAGGTTTAAATGCACATATATACCCTATAAAGTGAACGGGGAGATGACCGCCGCCGCAGCTCAGTGGTAGAGCATCGGACGCGTTATTCTAAGGCCGCAGGTTCGGTCCCTGCCGGCGGCAAGTTATCTTTTCGTCCACTTCACTTTCTTCACATTTACATCCCAATTATTACAAATAACATCCCCTATACTTTCCTTGGCATTACTGTCTGTTAGTTCTCATTAAGCTCTTCTATATACTGTACGATGGTGACACTGTTATGTGCCCGACTTCAGATACGCTGAAACATGCTTGTGAACGATCTAGAATCATGACCTCTCTCACCCTCTTTTAACAGCGAAGCTGTTCTTAGTCGAGACTTTCATGTCCGAAGTCGTGGTAGCGATGGTCACGTGGTCTTGCAATGTGGCGAGAGGCGTTTGCTGCGAGAGGCGAGGGCGTACTGCGAGAGATGAGGGCGAGGGCAGAGGAGGTCGAGGGGTGATCCATCGAGAAACGCGATAAGATGCGGTGACGGTGAGGTGCAGTGGAGTGTAAATTAACGTGTCAGTGGCAATGTTCAGGAGTTTGCGTTTTCAAGATGGCGAACATTTCTCCTTATCCCGATGAAGAAGTCGCCCGACGTGAGCGCTAGCGTGAGCTGACGTGGGAACAGGCATGACTTTGCCGAGCCAACCGTGATGTTCGCGCAATAAAGGCCGAAGCTAAGCACCAACGAAGGGAAGGCTTGAAAAACATAGAAGTACAATATAGGCTGACAAAGGACGGGCATATGCTTCGCTCTTTCGACAGTGTTCGCAAAGTGGAGCTGGCTGAATTTTTATTTTATTTTTTTATTCCCCATTCACTTTCCCGCGTGTAGAGCAGCGAACCTGACAAATGCATACGTAATGCACAGCATCGAGACTACATACAGCCATAATTTTATTTTACGAACAATTACATCGCTAGAATTTTTTTCTAAGATCTCGGACACTTCAGCGACAAAAGTAAATGTTTTCTTGCGGTACACAGTGCGAGAAACCGGGTACCAAGGTTAATTTGACGGACAACAAATCGAACGTTGTAGATGAAACGCCAATTGCAAATGAATTGAAAAACCGACAGGGTACCAGCCTGTCTAAGAACTGGTTAATGGCCCTGTTTTTCCTTCCATTGCCATTACACTCGAAGCTAAGCGCGCATGTCTCAATGATCCTGCATCATACATTACACTGAATGCGCGCACCAATGGAGGTTGTCTACTTTCTAAAGCTGTAAAAAAAGTGCGGCATTCGCTACTACGTCTGCTTCGTTATTTTCCTTTTGCCACTAACATGGCACCACACCGAAATAGCGCATCATGTAATGCAAGCCACGTGAAAAAATACCTTCCCCTTGGTAGCATGACATGCAGCACATGCCTAAATATAAAGCTTTGTTAGACACATTCAATGGGCACAGTTATGTAATCCACTCAGTCCCCCTCACAAACAGCCACCGCAATCGCCCACTTCGCTCTTTGTTATATGCAGCCTTCTTTTTCCCTTTCTCACGTTACTCTTCTGGGCCAGATACTTGCATACATAAGGCTGCGGCTGCCAAAAAGGAACAGTGAGATGCACGCTCGAAGAGGAAATATTTATGCAAGCCACGTGGGGGCGACGAGGGAGCTATGCCCACAAGGCACGTATGCAGCAGTTAATAAGAGAAAATAGTTCTCATATTTTTTTTTTCTCTGACATGCGAGCGAAGGCAACTCCTAGCGCTAGAGAACTGCGGATTTGTTGTAATCAGTGGCATAAAGTGCCACTGATTCTTTTCTCTAGTGTTCCAGCGAAAAAGGATGGGGCAAATATGCGAATATTTAGATATATTACTCACATTCTGTTAATTTAGGTCTCGGTGCATCTGTGTTCAGTGTGACAGTCTTACCATTTTGCCCGGGGTAGAATTGCTCAATCCACGCTTAGCATTCTTAGTAAGATCACTTCCCCGGCTAGAGACATGGACTGTGGAAATCCCACGCACTGTGGAAATCAATTTCACGCGATGCAGTCAGGGAAAAGCTGCATATGCAAAATCTCACGAGCAGATTAAGCAAAATCTTACGAGGTTGACCAATGTGCTCGTGTAATGTGAGTAGTGTGCATATCGGGGGCTTACTAGGCAGGGAGAGTGCATTTGCGTCTGAAGGGTCGCGGGATCTAATCCCGGCCGCGGCGGCCGCATTTTAGATGGAGGCGAAAATGTTTGAGGCCCGTGTACTTAGATTTAGGTGCACGTTGAAGAATCTCAGGTGGTCGAAATTTCTGGAGCCCTCCACTACGGCGTCTCTCATGATCATATCGTGGTTTTGGGACCTTAAGCTCCAACAATTATTTTTATCTCCTCTTGTTTAACCCACGCAGTGTCATAAAGCTTTCAACGTCCACTCTCGCCGTTCCTGATTTGATGAAGCCTGCGAATCGTGTTTATCGCATATCCACATACCACGTGCGAGCCGGCTTATGCGAGTATGTGCCAAACGTAACTGGTGGAAATGTTTTCATGACGTACGCGGCAGACAATTCCCTTTATTATAATAATCTCTGACCCGTTCAGGAGACGACCATAAGAGCGTCAGGACGTTGGCAGATAGATAGATAGATAGATAGATAGATAGATAGATAGATAGATAGATAGATAGATAGATAGATAGATAGATAGATAGATAGATAGATAGATAGATAGATAGATAGATAGATAGATAGATAGATAGATAGATAGATAGATAGATAGATAGATAGATAGATAGATAGATAGATAGATAGATAGATAGATAGATAGATAGATAGATAGATAGATAAGATAGATAGATAGATAGATAGATAGATAGATAGATAGATAGATAGATAGATAGATAGATAGATAGATAGATAGATAGATAGATAGATAGATAGATAGATAGATAGATAGATAGATAGACAGACGCTCCACGTGTCCTTTGGTTCGCTCAAAAATACTGTATTTCACATTTAAAACAGCACAAAGGACGAAGACAAAGAAATAAAAGGACTGTACCGTGTCATCAAGTCGCTGCTTTATCAATCTTTTTTCTTGCCATAACATTTTGTTGTTTTGTGTTTGCTTTTGTTAGAGCATTCATGTTTTGTCTGCCAGAAGATGATGCGGGAAAAATATTATATTTTTGGTTTTCTCAATAACATTCCATTTGCGAGTCAGCCCACCATCCTATTGTATCTTTATTTCTCGGTCTCCGCCCCATGCGCTGTTTATAGAGCGTCATAATTTATTAAGGCGAAAGCCTTAGATGCCTCATTAAACGCGAAAATTGACCGTCAGCGTCGTCGTCTCACGGCGTCGGGAAGCACGAGCGATCCAAAAAACCATCATCACGTGATGACGTCACCATGTGGCGTGGCGTCCTGATGTCGTCACAAATCGCCAAAATTTGTGATATCATTATGACGTCACCATGACGTCACTGTGGCGTCACGTAACGTAACGACACAAGAATACGTCATCCCATCACATCGTAGCTTGGTCAAAGGTAGGCCAATCACGGAGGCCGGGCAAACCATGCAGGTGAGGTGCCTCCGATCCTAGAGGCAGTGAAAAACCAAGTTGGGTGCAAAACGCTGTCGGAGGGTGGCGGGGCAGGATAAAAACATCGACAGAGAAGGAAAAGAAGATGGCTTTCGCCTTCGAGTCGTCCTAAGCGAATGCGTAAGGGACCCTGTGAGTTTTTTTTTTAATGATTAGGGGTGGGCGAATAGTGGATTTTGAAACCGAAGCGAACACGAATCGAATAGTGATGACACCAAATCGAATACGAATACGAATCGAATATTATTCGAATATTTTTCGAATAGTAAGACAAGCATATTGAAGACAGCCCTAGACTTCCCCGATATTTTATTTCATACAAATATTCAAAAACTTAAAAAAAAGGAACGGAACATTACAGTTACTTTTTAACCAACTAAAAACATACCGCAGTTATATAAACTAAGGTGAGATCGTTTAAAGCAGCGACTAGAACCTTCGAGATATCTTGTAACTGTGGTTTGAAATACAGCAGTGACTACAATATTCAAGGTGGTACTTTGTCACGAGCTTTTAAATAAAGCTGAGGCATTCAAAGTTAAACAATATTAAACAAAAAAAGCACAGGTAAAAGTCAGTCTTGGAAACTGCATGTGAAATTACAATTTACACAAACACAACACTTGCGTCGCCTGTTATTCATGTAAGCGTGCAGAATAACGTCCCTTGTAAAGCTGACTGCAGCCGTATTCCCAATCTTCGGTTATCACTAGATAAAAACCGGAACTAATTGATGCAATGCAGAGTAAAAACTTTACACAATGCAGCGTAACGCAGTGACAGAAACCATAAACAAAATTAGAGGGAACAACGCGCAAGTGCCTATCTTTTAATGAAAATGCAAAACAAAATAAATTTAGATAAGATGCTGAGGTTCCAGGTTGCAGGGACCCCCTTCCTTTCTTACAATGAGCTAACCGAGCACTTCTAGCTAATATTCAGGATCTTCCCCCCTTCGCACAGTAAACTAAATCGAGCTGAGACCATGACGCTAAGGCTCTTACAAACAAGAACCTATCCGAACCCGCTCTTAATTAACAAGATTTATCCGGAGTTCTCCACTCCTACAACATGCGATAAATGCCACAACACCATAGATCTCAGTCATATGCTCTGGCGTTGCTCCGCGTTGAAGAGCGGTGGGACGCAGCTCTACGCGGCGTCTAACGGGCCCGCGAAGCGGCCGAAAAGCTAGACCTTTCGGTCCCAACGCGGGAGCGGCCCGCTTCGAACTGGGATACTAGCGCAACCTAACGGACCTCAATAAAGTTCTTCCATCCATTCATTCATAGCACCTACATAATGTTCTGGTGTATCGCCAGAAGCCCAGCCAATAAAACCACCAAGCGCATGATGATGGCAGTTTATTCACGACACTCTCGCTTCGGCGACACTGACGTTTTAAGCAAAAACGTCTGCATACGGGGATTGGTATAGCGTCAATAGTCCCGTAAAAGGTTGGGTTACATGAACTTTGCTCATTCAGTGGTTAAAACAACAAAAATGACCCCTCGCTGTTACGACGTTTCGTTCCTTTGGGGTTTTCACGTCGGCGCTGATTATGCAAGAAATATTCTAAAAATATTCGGTATTTCGAATATGTACATTTCTATTGGAACACCGAATCGAGTCGAACACTATAGCATTCGTTGTTCAATATTTTTTTAATATTTGCACGCCCTTATTTGTTACGTTACCACACCAACTCCAGCAGCTGTTGCTGCTTTTGAGTGAATTAATGAATGCTTATTATTGATTTTTGCCGCTACTTTTCTATTTATAGTACACTCCCTGTTCATCAAGAGGCAGAAGAGGCACGTGAGACACAATATGCAGTTCCCATGGGATCATGAAAGGCAATCAGCCCATACAAAGGCCCTACATGGTCCTATGCTTTCCGTATATAGTGTGCTTACGAGGTGATCAGCAGTTTTATAAGCATGACCTTACCATAATTGCTCGAGGCGTTACCAGTGCGGTTAAGCGTCTGTTACATTGAGAAACACACGTAAGCGTTTTCAAAGCGTCCGTGTAAACAACACGTGCAAGATCCATCTTTTTTTCTTGGTCCATATTTTCCTTTGATTTCTATTTTTGTCTCCAGCGGGCAAATAGTAACGGTTAAGCAACTTGCACCTTGAAACGCTAAAAAAAAAACATGAAAACGTAGGCGTTGGTCACATGTTAAGTAATGTTTATTTCTTAGCATCCAAAACACAATTTTAAATAAACACCTGCAGGATTCAGTCGTTAAAGTTCTTTTTATGTAAAGTATTTTCTTGTCTATCTCGACCTATTTTTTTTTTATTGAAATAGAAAACAAATGAAGGAGTTGTTGTCACCATTGCTTCGTGACGGCTACCCCTTTCCACATAGTTGTTAAGATAACAGAATAAATAAAAAAATATATCTATATATATATATATATACATATCTACAGTCGTACAAGTTCAAGAACTCAGTAGCTATCGCAAATATTAGTGACTTCAAAAAAACGCTGGAGCACTTTCATTGCTTTACGGTTTATCCTAGTCGGCCATGGGCCTAGTATTTTCGCTAAGGAAAATGTTCGCTCGGAGTCCAGCGTGTGAAGTTCTTGTTCGAGTCGCTGTCTATGCGTGTCGTACTTCGGACAGTCGAGCAACAGATGATGCACATCCTCGTCGTCGTGGCCGCATGAACATGTTGACGATGATGCACGATGAATCCGAAATAAGAAGTGCTTTGTGTAAGCGGTTCCGAGTCTTAGGCGATGAATGAGTGTGTCGATACGTCTTGGGAGCTGGGTGTCTAATTGGCACTCAAGGTTAGGGTCAACAGCGTACAGAATCGATTCCTTTGTGCTGTCTGGGAACCAGGTGGATAAACATAATTCACGTTTCGTTCTTCGTAAAATTCGGTTTATATCACATTGGGATGCAGGAATGAGGTGGGTTTGTGTGTAATTATGAGCGGCTTTTGCCAACTCATCTGCCATTTCATTTCCCTCGATTCCGCAGTGACTGGGAACCCACTGAAATGCCACGTGATGACCTGACTCCGTAGCTTCTGAAAGCTCTTTCAAGATCACGTATACTATACGTATCTATTTTTCCTGAAGTGGCATTTTCCACACACGCAGGAGCCGCTAGGGAATCCGTGATTACGACCCACCTTCTGGGCCTCGTTGACAGTTTAATAAAGCTGACCGCTAGCAAAATAGCTACAAGCTCCGATGTTGTTGAAGAGGAAAGATGACTGAGTCGACATGCATGTTCCTCATGTAACTCCGGAACGATGAATGCTATTTACTTATTATAAATATTAGCCCTTGTTCATTACCTTTCTTCGTTTTTGTTTTTTTTCATCACCCTTCTTTCGTGAAACCGCCTCCGTGTGGGCCTGTTTACCCATGACGTCTTTTTTTTTTTTTTTTCATCTGCACCTCTTAAAAAAAAATGTCAGCTGCCATTGATTTTTTACAGTTCTCAACTATACATGACGAGAAATCGTTGCCAGGCTTTCAGTTCTTAGGGCCTCCACTCGTCGAGGTAGCTAACAAAGATTTCTTTTTTTTATTATTGACATGATGTGAAGGAGATGTTGGCGCACAAATAAGGCGCCGGCTACTCTTTAGCTCTTGAATGGATCGAGCAAACAAATTGCAATGAAACGGAAAGGCGGACTAGTTGGTTTGGTTTCATAATGATAATATTGCGCACGCAACACGAAGACACAGACGAAAAGTTCGCAAGGACAAGCGCTGACTATCAACTGACCTTTATTCAATAAAAAAACAATAATATATACTCGCTACACGCACCTAATGACCACTGCGCATGCGCAGAACGGCATAGCGTATTCCTTTACATAAAGAACATCAAAGCTTCTAACATACACGTTGCGCTATCACATTTTGTTTAGCAAGTCAATTTCGCTATCATTCAACGCTACGCATGGATGACTGACACACATGTCTTGAAGTCTAGAGATGTGCCAAGCTTCTACAATCCCTCTTGTTGTCTGATTAGGATGAGTATACAGAACATCAGTTTGTTTAAACAAAGGACTACACGAACCCGCGGAACAACTTGCACAATGCATTGCTAAATGTGTTTCCGGCCTTCCTTTATAATTGGCCAAGTGCTCCTTTAACCTAACATTCAAGCATCGGCCTGTCTGACCGACATAACACCGGCCACATTTGAACGGAATCTTATAAACTACATTTCGTTTGCACTCAACCACCTAGTGATCAGCACGATTGGAACATTTATTATTGATATCTCTAGGTCTGTCATCGTACAGATTATTTACAGCAGGACACATGACCCCTACTTTGTTCTTTGCCGAGAAAACTACCTTGACACCATACTTAGCTGCCACCTTCTTAATTTTATGGGAAAAACCATGCATGTAGGGAATCACCGAAATTTTCTTAGCATCCTGGCTTCTTTGCACCTCTCTTCCCACGGATTTCATTTTCTTCAATAGCCTTTCACTTGCAGTTAGCAAAATCTGGGTAGGGTACCCAGCCTTCTCCAGCCGTAACTTCTGCTCTAGGAAAGATTCATTTAACTTGTGCTTCCACGTTTTTGTTAGAGCTGAATGAAAACATCCCATCGCGATCCCGTTTTTTATTATTCTTGAATGGCAGGAAGCATACTGTGATAAAGGCTTCTCCGTTCTCGGGGAATACTTCCAGCACAAATGGTCTTCTTCAAAAATGAGCTTAACATCCAGGAACTGTAAGCAGTTATCAGTGGGATCTTCTTATGTGAAATGTAGGCCTTTGCCTCTTTTTCTGAACGTTTCCATCACAGATGAGGTGAACACATCCCATTCCGTGTTAACGCCCAAAATCAGATAGTCATCAACATACCTGCATATTTTTAAAACTCAGTTGTCCAAATCGGTACACGCAAGTCTGTCAATGTAGCTCAAAAAAATTGTGCTTTTCGTCTGTGTCTTCGTGTTGCGTGCGCAATATTATCATTATGCAAACAAATTGATTGATTGATTGATTGATTGATTGATTGATTGATTGATTGATTGATTGATTGATTGATTGATTGATTGATTGATTGATTGATTGATTGATTGATTGATTGATTGATTGATTGACACCTTACACACACTTCAGGATCAACAGCCCATGGTCAGTGTATTAGATTTGTCGGGTTGCACTAATCATTCAACAGCACAGTATAAGAGTTCCTTTTTTTTTCTTTTTTTTGCGCACAGTATCACCAAATTGCTAGGCGCGAGCGGCAACCCCGCCCTTTCTTACTATCTCAGAGATACTGCCAGCTCTTATTCTAGATTGGTTGTCGAAACCTTGGCTCGTTTTCACAAAAGGAACTTACACAAGAGATTCGCCTAAGAGAAAGTTTCAGCAAATTTGACTCTGAACATACTGTTAGCAAATGCATAGGACCAATCGAGAAAAAACACTTAGGAACCAAAGGTTGTGAATTCGTCCCCTGTACTTCTCGCACCCCTGCATGACCGATGGTCAAATCAAACCTAGCTAAAACTTCTACATTATTAGCCTTTATACAACTCTGAAAACATATATGAAAGAAAAAAGAGCAGCGCAAGGTAGGCGTATCAGGTGTTAGTGTGGCATAATGAAATTTTAACGTTGATTTGCTTATCGATCCGCGAGGACAAGTTATCTGAGTTAAGGAAAAGCTTCATTTAAGGGTTGGAGTAGTATAATAAATTTCGCGAAAGGAGTTTAAGCGAACGCACTTGCAGCGAGGCATAAGTGCCGGCGCACTTAGATTAGCGAAAACTAGAAGAGCGCGAACGACGAAGACGAAACACATACGACAGGACTGGCGCTTTTTAAAAGCGCCAGTCCTCTTGTACATGTTTCGCCTTCATCGTTTGTGCTCTTCAAGTTTTCTCTAATGATGGAGCAACTCGCTCGAACCAAGGTATTGTTACTTAGATTATTTATTATTGCGATAGCAATTATATGGACAGTCTCGGCTGGAAAATGTCCGTCCCCATCGCCGTCATTCACGGTATATGTATAAGTATGTATATATATAGAAAGGCCACAAGGAAAAATAATTAAAGAATTCTTTCCGACGCGCGGAACCGAACGGGCGACCTCTCGCTTTGCAGCCCGCCGCGTTAGACGGTAGGCCACGACAGCACCGTCTCTCAGCCTGCTAACGGTGAGCTATTTATATACACCATGCAATTCAGCATGCTTTCTTAGTGGCCAGATAGATGGCGCGACGTGCGCGCGTGTTGCGCGCTTTAAAGATCGTCACGCGATCTGCGAACGCCGTTGCTGTTTGCTCTACAGGGCGTCGTCGCCTTCGTGCGCTTATCTCAAGGAAAGAAGGGGCGGCCGGTGAGGTGCTTCGCTTCGCTCGCTGCAGCGGCCGCGTTTGCGAAAGGAGCGCGCTGTTCAAACAGAAATAAGTAACAACTGTGACAATTAGTTTGCGCTCGTCTTGTGTGTACCTGTTCGTTCGTTTCGTGCGTCCTGCTTTATGTTTGAGCACTGCGCTTCAATTGTCGAGCTGTGACGCATTAGTTCGCGCTCGTCCTGTGTGCGTTCTTTTCGTGCGTCCTTTGGGCTCGAGCGACGCACTGGCAATTTCGAGCTGCTTTCCGTTCTTCGCGTTACATTACAATTTATTGCTATCGCAATCATTGCTTCGCCGTTGTGGCGAAAGTGTGAATTTATTTATTTATTTATTTATTTATTTATTTATTTATTTATTTATTTATTTATTTATTTATTTATTTATTTATTTATTTATAGGATACTGCAGGCCCATTGAGCGGCCCAAGCAGGAGCGGTTACATATGCATTTAACTGAACATTATACAATGTACACAGTTAGGTCCGTGCAACAACAACAAAAAGGCAAAACAAATCGCCATGCATTGCAATACACACAACAAAGGTAGAATATATATACACGCATATAGTAATCATAAAATGCAGTAGGTAAGGTAGCATACAGTAAATACAGCAGGTATGGTTACATCAAAACAAAACGACATACTACTACATCTATTTAATCATTTGCTCTATTAGTTCAGCACTATGCAACCATGTCAATGGAAGGGCATTCCACTCTTTTATCGTACGAGGAAAAAATGAAAATTTAAACTCATTGGTTCTGGTTCTGAAGGGCGTGAGACACCCAGCATGACGATGCTTCGTTTCTCGGGTTAAGAGAAGTGATATGTATTCATCTAAATTTAAAGCTATTTTCCTGTTTTTTAGCTGAAAAAGAAACTTCAGTCTTTGTATCTTACGCCGTAGCTGCAATGTTTGGATACCATGTTTACACATTAAAAGTGTTGGAGAGTCAGTTTTCCGATACTTTGAATAAATTAACCATATAGCTTTTCGCTGAATCCATTCGAAAGAGAGCATCGATGCTTTGTTTCGTATGTGGGTCCCAAACAATGGCGGCGTATTCAAGCTTCGGTCGAATAAGTGATAAGTATGCTAATTGTTTTGCCTCAGCTGGTGCTTGTTTTACTTTATGTCTGAGTAAGCAGAGTTTTCGGAAGGAGGACGCACATATGTTTGATATGTGTGAATTCCATTTCAACGTGTTTGTTATAGTGACACCGATATATTTGTAGTTTGTAACTTCAACAAGCTGAATTGATGCAAGCGAGTACGGAAAGGAAAGACGATAGCTATTTCTGGTTATTTTCATGAAAACAGTTTTCTGGGCATTAAGAACCATGTCCCATTGCTCGCACCATTTATGAATTTTCTGTAAATTATAATTCAGGAGTACTTGATCCTCAGAACATTTCACCTCATTAAACAGCGCACAATCATCAGCAAAAAGTCTTATACAAACCGGCTCACTAATTACTTCAACGATATCATTTATGTACAAAGAAAGCAACAGTGGCCCAAGGACACTTCCTTGTGGCACACCAGAAGTCACTGGTAGCTGCCTTGAGCAATGGCCATCAATACACACAAATTGCACTCTGTCGCTTAAGTATGCTGCAACCCAAGACATATTAAAATCTGGTAATCCTAGAGCATGAAGCTTTAAGATTAGTTTAGAATGACGTGCAAGATCAAAAGCCTTCTTAAAGTCCAGGAAAATAACATCGATCTGACCTAATTTGTCTAGAACCGATGCTAAGCTATGTGCGACTGTCGTCAACTGGGTGACTGTAGAGAGCCCCTTTCTAAAACCATGTTCAAACGGAGTTAATTTACTATTATCAGCTAAAAACTTGTTTATGTAATTCGCGATGACATGCTCCAGCATTCTGCAACATGATGACGTCAGTGAGATCGGTCGATAATTTGTTAATAGCATGCTGTCTCCTTTCTTTAAGACGGGAACGATTCGAGCTGTTTTCCAATCAACCGGAATGTCAGCTGATGACAAAGAAGCACGGAAAATAACAACGAGATATTTCGAAAGCACTTCGACATAACGACGAAGAAAGGGGTTTGGTATATTATCAGGCCCAGGCGACGATTTTGTTTTTAAATTCAACAACATAGAAACAACACCACCTTCTGAAATTAATCCGGCTCTGACGTAACGGTTCAGTTTGACTAGAAAAAACACTGTGAAAGTATTCATTGAACCTTTCAGCTATACTGCGTTTATCATCGATAGTCACGCCATTATACATAATTCGATCAACTGCCTTTTTCCATGTGGAAAGGTATCGCCAAATATTCTCGGGGGAGTTTTTGATGAAATTAGGCAATGTATAACTGAAGTAATGTTGCTTTGCATTATAGACTGCCTCATTCAACCTCGCTAGTGCCATTTTCACTGTATCGTTGTTTGAGTTAGCCCGTTTTAGTATTTTAAATTGTCTTTTGAGGTGCAATATATCCCTTGTTATCCAAATATTATTTTTCCGCGTTCTTTTAATTCTGTTCGGAACGAAGGTTTCAAGACCGAGTACGCGCATAAGGTGTTAAAGGAGTTCCAGAGTACCTCAACGTCATGTCCTTGAAAATTGTCTAATTTATGAAGCAGATAATTCATAATACTTTCATCACAAGCCCGTGAGAAGTCTTTAATCAAAACTGGAGTGATAATTGTTTTTGTACCTCGAGAGAACACGTAAGACACGCCATATGGTGGTCAGAGATACCTTCTTCAAGGGATGTATTGTAATTTTCAATTGAACGGCTAATAAAGATAAGATCTAGTAGTGAAGAAGAAATATTTTGACCGCGAGTTGGTTTATTTACAGTCTGGTGAACGTCAGCACTCAGCATAATGTCGGCCACGTAATCAACGCGCCCACGTGTGTTACTATTCGAGTATGGGCGATTCCAATCAACGTTTGGAAGATTAAAATCCCCATTTAGATTAGCTTTTATTGAAGAAGCACTGGCATGGTGAGAGTAATTAGACAGTTTGTATAGGGCGGCGCTGTTCTCAACGGATTCGAGGACGATGATTAATGACTATAGCTATGATGTATTCCCAATGGTGCAAGCATATTCGAACTCTGATCAAACTACAAAGTTTTGCAGAACTTACGTTTGATCTAACCTTAAACCTTTAAACTTTAAATTTGAGAGAATGGTTGAAAATTTTCGGCGTATTAACTCAAGCATGCGATTGGCGTTAGTAATCCGTATTAAACGAACCTGTTCTATGAAAGGTCATGCGTTATGCGTACGCTAAGATAACGCGGTGACAAGCGACGGTGGTTAAAAGAGAAAAAAGTCGTATCAGGCATGTATCAGGCATGAAAAATTATTTTTTCATTTATCCTACCATACATTTTAAGTATATGCTTTGCAGAATTAAGTGGTGTCGAAATGAGAGAAGTCCAATCTATGAAAATGTTGCACAAAGAAAGTACAAAACAAGAATACGAAATAAGCAACACCGTGCAAGTGCGTATGCCGTTCACCGAATCTAAAATGGTCATTCGGTAAAGGAAGTTGCGAAACCTCGTCTGCAATCGATTCGCCGTAACGCCTGCTGAACGTCCGCGGACGCCCACCGGCGCACGCTATTATGCGATCGCTAGAGAACGCAAAACAGTAAGAGCATTTACACCCACTTAAACTTACAGTACTCTTATGGTTATCGAAGAGTCATTCTATAATGAACCATTACGATGTTCACTTCCATTTCTATAGCACCGCATGTCGTCGATAAGTTGGGCTTGTTTTAACGAAACGTAAGAAATGTTCGTAAGATCGGCACGCCTTATGTATGTCATGTCGCGTAATTCATGTTATATGTTGTATGGATGTCATGTGCACTCTTATATCCAAGCTGAATAAACGACCATGGCGGCTTCGAGTAATTTATGACAAGTTTACCTGCTCTGACGTATTATTGATTTCATGACGGGTGTTCATATTATGTTATGCACGCACGTCTCTACAGCCCTATGATAAAAAAGAGAGAGATAAACGACTACGGCGCCATATTTTCACTTATACCATTCGTCATGACATTTGCGACAAGCACATTCTCATATCATCATCCTCATCATAATCAGCCTGACTCCGCCCACTGGATAACAAAGGCCTCCCCGATATTCCTCTATTAAACCCTGTCCTGCGCTTTCTGCGACCAAGTTATTTCTGCAAACTTCTTAATCCGATCTGCCCACCTAGCTTTCTGCCTTCACCTGGCACGCTCGCCTTCTGATGCATGCGGAGTTAATTAAACGACCGCGATGGTATCTTCTTGTTTATGCCTTTCATGTCATGTAGTACAGGACATGTAGGTCCTGCCGTTCGTGTCATGACGAATCAATGATCTTTCTCATGCGTGTATGTCATATCATGCCCTATCTGATGTATACCAGGAAAATGACATGACCACGACGGCTTCACGAAGTACGCGAGATCCCTGCTAATCAAGCGACCGCGAAGGCATCGTTTATGACATCTATATCATGACATGCCATTCTATATGTAACAGATGTGTGTCCTACCATGAACGCTATGATATATAGCAAACTGATCAAGCATTAACGAAAAGACCGAGGCAGCATCAGGGCGTAGGAGCTTAGATAGAATAATCTCAAAGTGTCCTTGGTTTGCCAAGAATATATCATGGACTCGGCTCGGGGTTTTTTTTACGGATAGGGGTTACACGAATTCCTGCTTCTGTCAACACGAAAGCAGTTTACAAAAGATTTAAGCGACTAAGAAAGATATATATGAGCTGACGACATGTGGGATGTATATAGTGGCCAAAGAAAAATAAGAGGGGAGGGGGGGGTGGGGGGGAGTCGCAGCGCTTCAAAACGAGTGCGCCCAATACATTCCATCATTATACATTCCATCAGACGAGTATATAAGACGCGCATATAAGGCGTTGGCAGTGCACTATACCGTGGTTATACACCGACGCCCACCTCAACTGCATCCTCGCTAAACGATGAACCACGCGCATCGCCACCAATACCCGCCATCCCTTACAGCACTGCGTACGTAGGCAAATTTGCACCGCGGGTGCGGCCGCTGCTGCGGGGCTTCCTTTGTGGTATCGCGACGGGGCGTCGAGTAGCTGCCATTCTCGCGCGCCATGGGGAGGGCGGCAACGCTTTTACGCTTCGACCCCCCACCCGCCGTGCCTATCGCATCACATTTCTTCATATTTTTCTCATAAAAAGCAGAAAAATACAGAAAAAAACGAGCTTGCTCGCGATCTTCGGCATCCCCTAGACAACCTATCGAGACGATCAACAAGAAGTGGCGCGCAATATGCCAAGAAAACGAGTGATAGCTGCACGTAAGAGGCAACGAAATAGATTGGTACGCGATGGAGGAAAATGAGGGGGTGGCAGAGGAGGGTAAGGGGAGAGGCGTGTCCGGTGGCAGATTGCGTCTCTCCTACGAGGCGACGGGAGGGCTATGCGGTTACGGAGCACCTTACGCCTATGCGCGGTTGCGACCACGCGCGCGGTGATTTGTTAAGGGGCATGGAGGCTATATAAACGGCCGGTTGAGACGCTCATACGGTTCAGTAGGCTCGCCGACATCCCGGTGATACACGAAACGGTGAGTAGAGACGTGCCTCTACTTTCATCTCCCCGATTTGCTCTCTGCTGTGTTTTCTTTAAGGCTCAGTTTATATGAATGTTTAGAATTTTGAAACTTTTGAAGATAGCCCGGAATTTGGTCTAGCAGAAAGGAATTAGCGCAGCGCTCCTGGAGGGATCTCGTCTTGCCGTGGTTAAACGCCGAGATGGTCTACCCGTTACGGTGCTTTACTGCTGAACCGAAGGTCGCGGGATCGAATGCCGGCCGCGGCGGCCGCATTTCGATGGAACGAAATGCTAGAGCCCCGTGCGCTTAGACTTAGGTGCACGTTAAAGAACCCCAGGTGGTCAGAATTTCCGACGCTCTCCACTACGGCGTTCCTCATAATTATATCGTGGTTTGGGGCGTAAAACCCCAAGAGTTGTTAATTGTATTGCCATGATATTATTTTCAAGAGTATGAGCATTGACTGAGCTGTGTTTGCTGTGCTTTGGTGAATTGACCGACAGCAAAGCAAGCTCTATGTGCATAAGTCTTCATGCAGTTTGGTTTCGGGAACTGGTTACGATGACCACGCATCAAACTCTCCATCCTAAACAAGGCTAAAGCTCGCATTACAGCGTTCTCATTCACACGGGTTTTGTTGATGGTGTCTATAATACGGTGATTGTCATTGATTGTCGCCTCAAATAGAGGATTATTGATTGCGTGCTAACTACGAAATGCGAGTGTTTAATAGGATCTTCAAAGTGCGTCAAGTGAATACACTGTTCAAAACGATAACCATCATAGCCTTAGACACGTCCGCCTTTTGTGAACGCTTTTTTTTTTTGCTCGTGATTCATGGCCGAAGAATCCTGTGCGCAGTGCAATGCATTGCATATTCGGGGTGGCTGTACACCTTCTGTAGCTTCGATGGAAAAATTCTTCTCGGTCTTCGTTAGCTAAAATTTGCATGTATGCATACAATACTCAGCATCTCGAAGGATGGGCATTTCATTTAAAAATGTAAAATTGACGCTTAACTTTTGTAGATAGGTTGCATAGCTGCATAACGTGCCGATATTTAAATCACACCTAATTGCAAGTGGCGCCTAGGCAAGAGCAACCTCTGAAGTCAAACAGAAATAAAAGGCCTGCAGCCTCGTTTCGCGGACGAGTACTAAAGATAACCCTAAGTGTAGGTCGCGTTATGAAGCTCTCGCCATTACGACAGCCCAGCCATAACCTAACGGACACTTACATCACAACATTCATGCTGCGAAGCGCAAATGACTCATATTGTTATTTTATTTACCTGCAGTTAAGGTTATATAGCCTCCTGTAGCTCGCTTTTTTTCTGCTTCATATTTGTCCCTGTCACCCAACTCAGAAAAAAAAAGAGCAGTTATGTTTTGCCTACGTATGAACTTAGTCTCGCCCCAAACTTTGCAACCTTCCATCGTCCATGTAATTTGTCTGTTTCGCGGTTTCTATTTATAGCTCAACTTCTTTTCTTAATTTGCTAGACAAGCCTTGAGTACGCGCGTACACATTTATGTAACAAGAATGAATTGATAACAGAAATTATTCTGTCTTGGTCGACTTAGACCGGCACTTCCGAAGAAACCAGCCATTACGCACGAATTTCCAGAAGCAACTTTTAGTTCGTTACGATGATTCTCTATGTCTAAGAAGCGGCCTTATTACTATAATTATGATCACGCAAACTTTGACACGTTAACTGTGCTCGCATGATAGATGTAGTTATGTGTCACAGAAGGAAGAATTTCGGTATTTTTTTTAGGTAATTCGTGAACCACATTTTTTTCTTTCACCTTTCTATCATTACCCTTGCTTTATTTTCTTTCTTTCTTTCTTTCTTTCTTTCTTTCTTTCTTTCTTTCTTTCTTTCTTTCTTTCTTTCTTTCTTTCTTTCTTTCTTTCTTTCTTTTTCTTTCTTTCTTTCTTTTCTTTCTATCTTCTTTCTTTCTTTCTTTCTTTCTTTCTTTCCTTCCTTCCTTCCTTCTCCTTCCTTCCTTCCTTCCTTCCTTCCTTCCTTCCTTCCTTCTTTCTTCTTTCTTTCTTTCTTTCTTTCTTTCTTTTGTAAAAACTACAAAACACTTTTTTAATCAATTCTGCGGAAACCTGCGAGATTGGAAAAGTGTTGTGAAAGAAAAAGTTTGCATCCAACCCCTATCAATCTTCGAGCCAAAGTACCTGGACTAGGACGAGTTTTATTTTTTCTTATCAACTGCGATCGTGAACGTCTTCCTGCAAACTTATGCTACTTCCTACTTGGTCCAGATACGTTTGTTTGTCTTTTTTTTCCACGCCAAGTATATCCGGTGAAAACTTTTAGTTTGCTACATTCGTAACTCTCGTATAACAAAACATTGAAAAAAAGCGTTTGTTTCATAGAAAAAGGTACCAATATTCAATTCGTCATTCTTAACTATAGCCCTTGTTCTAAGTGGACGTAGTTAGGACTATAGTTATTAGATAAGCTTTGTGAGTTCACGTTGTCGTAGCCACTCTGCCTTCCTGCATATCCTTGACAAATGAGAGAGGAGTATCGGTTCTACAGGTGTGCATTGTGCTATGCTGAATTCCAGTTCTAATGCAATTTCGATGTGTTTGGCTAACAACATTGTCTTTACGATAAATATCATACGGAAATGCGCGCCCCTTACGCAAGGGATCAAACTACCTGAAGCTGTACAGCCATAGCAATTATTTTCTAGCTTGGCTCTACAGATTGCAAACGCTGTCCATTTATCCCTAATAATGTTATCATTTGTTACACAACCGCTGTTTTCTTCTAATAACGATGAAGCGTAGTTTCTGCCTCTTGGCGTGCATTGTTCAATATCTTGCACGATCTCGCTAAGCGAGATGTCTAAGAGAATCCACGTCCTGGCTTTTTGGCTCAATAAACATAAAAAGAAATTTCGCGTATTCGAAAAGTGTCAACTACAGCATCTTCTACTCAAATAGTTACTTCGCCTTCAAACTAATTATGCGGAAACGGCAGAAATCTATTGCGGTTACATTCTCTTTGATACGCGCTCTTACATAACGTTATGAACGCACGAATATTAACGTGCGTGAACAGCACAACTTGAATCTCTAGACAAGCTGATGGCGTTATGTTCGTACCAAAAAATAAAAAATAAAGCGAGATGTCTTGCCCCTTGTTCAATTCTTTTCCAATAATGCATTTACAAGTTCGTAATATTCAACCGACTCGCCTACATACGCGTGAAGACCAGCTTTCATCTTAAAAAGGTCAATAAGTATTAGGCGAAACGATATGCGTGAGCCGGGAACAGTTCAGTACTCGCTCACAGCTCGCCTCACTCGCATTCAACCTGCCAATAGGTATGGACGGCAAGACATGTATCACTCTAGTTAGACTAATTTGTGAGTACACGATGATGCTCATGGGTATGCCTGAAGCACAGAACCACTCACGAATTGAGCGGCTTTATTACTGTTTTGAAATAACAGAGATGTGTAAATGAAGGAAAACATTTTTTGCGCATCGCAGTTTACCCTCTTCGTCACCCGTACGCCATGTCCCCTTCGACGCTGGTGGCCATGCTGATGGTGCTGGTGGCCTCTGCTTCCGTCTCGATGGCCAACATGGGCGAAAGCCAGAAGCCCAACATGCCGCACGTCTTCCAGAACGAGAAACAGCTCTCCCAGTACCTGCAGGCACTCGACGACTACTACCTGTTGCTCGGAAAGCCAAGGTTGGTCGCAGTTGCACTCACGCCGCTGGTCTTATACTCGAAAGATCAGATTTTAGAAGTCTCACCGCGGCGCTCTCCCCTCCCCCTCCTTCCCCACGTCGGTCAAGTACGAAAGACAGCAAGCTTCGCAATAGACGCAAAAATAAAAATGAAGCGATTACGTGCTCCTCGCAGCGACTTGCTTTTGGTCCACGGCTTTTTGGGTTAACAGTGGAAAGTAAACGTTCTTTGAATGCACTATCAGTGGCATTAACCCTTCACGTTAAACAATGACGGGACAGCACCGATAGAGTAAAGGTAGGCGGTAGACTTGGCGTCCCCCATGACCCCCCCTTGCGCACGCCTATGCTCTTGGGAACAGAACAGAACTTGCATTTCTGAAGACCAGAAATTCAAAGCACTGCAGAACTTCGGACGAAGTGGGCGTTCAGTACAGAGGCAAGCAGTATTTAATAATAAATGTGCGATAGCACGAAGAGGTAAAGGGCGACGCGGGAAGTATGAGGAGTGACTCTATTGTCGCAGCATATGCAGCATTTTTACGTACATTCATTATTAGCAACCGCCCCTCACGTGACTTCCCTTTGTCGTTTTCCAGGTTTGGGAGAAGCTTCCAGGACAGCAATGAAGTCAGACGATGGAACTTGCCGTATTCGGAATTACTTCGAACAGTGTGACACTCAATGGACACCGGAAGAAGATGACACTGAGCCAACCACATCGAATGATAAAATAAACTGGATCGATTAAATATATCTGCTTTGCATTATTTTTCCTTGTCCTCTTGAACACTTTGCCGCCGTGCAATTACATCAGTTGTCGTGCTTGAATATACGAACAGCGCAACTGACAAGGACAAAGGAAAGTAACAACACACCTTGTGTTTTTACCTTCCTTTGTCCTTGTCAGTTGCGCTGTTCGTATATTCAATTATGACCTACCAACTTGCCCAAGTTTCCACGCTTCATAGTTGTGCGCAGTGAGAGTTGGTCGCAGTTATGACAGAATTTCACGTTGTGTCTGCGCTCCCTATTTAGCTACGCTTCTAGGAGTTACAGATTTTGTTGCCGGCGCTCCACGTGAAAAACCCGGCGCCGGCGAGTGTACAGAAATGCGGGTTGTTGCGACCGGCCGTCTCGGGGACCTGAACCTCTGGAGGAAGAGGCAGAGGCTGGATGAACGGCTGAAGGGTAAAACTGACACCGGTTTATTTACATAGTTTCCACGACGAACAATTCGTGTCGAGACTGAGCTCGTTCGCTCATAATAGAGGTCTTCTACCCAGATCCCTAGATGGGGAAATCGCTTAAAGTTGGACAGTCGAATCACATTACACGCACCACTGTCAAGGGTGCCACACACACCCGCCCAGGTCAACGTCCTCAACGGGGGCGTAGCTACCACACTCCCTTTTTTGGCACAAAGGGGTTCTTTCCTTGAAACGTGAAGGGCCGCAGAACACAGATGCGGACATCTTGGATCTTGAAAGGGTCCGCCGTCCCGAAGCACCGCCGCGTGGGAACGGACCGTCATCTTTGCAGACGCCGTTGTCTCCCCACGGATGAAGTGGGGACGGATACCATTACGGCCGCCCGGAAGTACTTCATGGCGCGTCATACCCACTTATCAAGAGGGCAACATACCTGCTTTACGGACTATCAGCAGAGTAAGCAGTCTTTCGGCGCATTGTTTCGAGAACCGAGAGCGCTGCCTTCTCCGGTGCAAGCGCCAAACGTGACAGGGTGTACACAAATAGGCCTCCGAACGCGCGCCGGTCACAGGCTTGTTTGTATGCGTCGCTTTCCTATGACTTCCGTCGTAGGCTTGTCGGCAGTCAGCCGCTTCTGATATGCAAATCTGATTTATTAAATGCGAAGCATTTCTTAGCGAACCTCTGGCACTTTGAGCGTTTCTATCTACGTATCTATCTAGCCGCCTACGCATGGGTGCTCTCATGATCGCCTCCTTAACTTGGTGTAGACCAAAATTTGCATGGGAGGGTAAGAGGATTTGACGAATATGATTGACGGGTCATGTCATGACTAACTTAAAATCCTGTCGAGTACGTCGTCAAACCCTTTCCACTAGGCGGGTGTGGCACATACCCGTTTACCATGGGCCGCGGTGTGCTGGTATGCGCCACAGGTGATTGACAGTTTATATCTACCGAGGAATGGCGAGAACAGACATTGGTTACTTAAATGCTAGAGCGCTAAGGCAAACCAACATCGGCAGCGTTGACTCAACGAATGGAAAGAATGAAAATTATGATCCCAGCAAGAATCGAACCCAAGTATTCTGCGTGGCAATCAGACATTCTACCACTGAGCCACGCCAGGCTATAAACTGATTTGGAAAAACAGCCTACGCAGGCGTAATATCGGTGCAACGTCAGTTGTAGTTGTGGTGCTGGCTATCTAATTTTACAAGAAAGCGATAAACACTACATGATGCTCCTACGATGTGTACTCCTACGATACAGGCGTCAGATCAGATTAACGTCTGCAGTTCCAGTGTTGGCTCCGCTTTTATAGCAGTCTAATAAACATTACGTTTGTATTCCTATGATTCAGCAAGCTATATTGAAGCATTGCTCGACCCCGGAGGAATACATTAACGAAAGTTACATATGATATCATCACCGCACCGTAAAGTGCGCTTCGTCCACCAGAACGGCGCAGTGTCCACTTCGTTTCTTACGAGGCTGGCTGATGGCCTCATGCTGACCGAGGATGATGCCAGGCTGACTGACAGTCGCTTTGCAGACTTCGCTACGTAGGCCACATACGCCCAGGTAGTCTACAAATACGACAAACACCATCCACTGATGTTGGTCTACGTAGCCCTATCCAGGACTACCAGCCTCGATGGCCTATACCTCACTAACGCGATGGGTGGCTTCAGGTTCCGAAGGTTCCGACATGTCGCCGGCTCTGTCGACAGACAATTTGTCGACGAAATGACCGAGGCATCCACGAATTCCAACAGCTCTACTATACCACATACTTCACTACACATAGACCCCTCGTCACCACGAACACGACCGGATCCTATAACAAGTCATGACCAGCTGCTGGTGCTCACTGATCACGGTGATGATGCCCTTGTGCAAGAGCTGTCAAGAACTTCTTGCACACGTGTACACGGGTTCGTGAAACGTGCGAGCGTTCTCGGGACACGTATAAGCACTACATATAAGCTTACCGCTTCTGGTGTTGGTAATACCCACGTTGCATACCCAACCGTAAACAACTGGTTATATAACACATATGCGGCTCTTCAACATATATATGGGTGCGTATAAAATTTATACACATCTTTAGCGTCATTTTGTAACGTGTCGCTGAGTAAAAAAAAATCGGCCGCGTATCTGCGTGCTTCGCTGCAAATGTCGTCTAAAGACGATAGAAGAGGCGCTGCGTGAGATATGGACGCCATCTGGCAATACGTCGGGAAACATGAGTGCTGTGTTGCGGGCTGGCAGTCCCAGCGCAGCGGCAGGCGAAGACCGGCGGTGACCAACGCGACCGGTGGGGACGCCGGCCAGCCCGAACACGCTGTTTGGCGCGATGCGCCGAAGGAGAAGACACGTCCGCACTCAACGAGTACTCTCCACAAACTCTCTTATTTACACGTCGCCTGGGTAAAACAGGAATGCCAGAGCGGCGCCCCCTGTCATTCGTACAATGCAATACTGAACCGAAACCGAAACACAACATGAGCGTGTGCAGGGGGTACGGAGGAAGACAAGTTTCAGCGCAGTCGCATTTTCAGCGCACCTTAAGAAACTAGGGTTGTAACATGGTAGGGCGAGTAAGGCCAGAAGGACCGTCACGTCGAAAACCTGCCTCCTCAGTCGTAGTCGCCTGGAACGTTGGTGTGGCTTCGCGTTCCCTCCTCCGCTCCTGGCCTTTCCACAAAGCTACTGCCTAAGTACGAAGGCCCCTACCACGTCCTACGTCAAGCATCCCCAGTTAACTATATGATTGAGCCTGTTCAATCATCTACGGACCGCCGTCGTCGCGGCCGCGAGACTGTTCACGTCGATCGACTGAAGCCGCATTATGACCCGCCAGTTGTACCTGTTCCTTAGGTCGCCAGGATGGCTCCTTTTCCGCGGGGGAGTGATTTGTAACATGGTAGGGCGCAGACAAGAACGCCTGCGAAAGAAGAAGACGAAGACGGTTGTTGTTGGCGCTCGCGCTTGCTCGGCTTGGACCGCTGATCGTTTCAGCTGTGGCAATCTTTTAATAAACGCGTTAAGGTCTCAACGTTAAACGCATACCATCAAGGTGTTTAAAATTGCGTATCTATGTATTTTCTATTAAAGGAACACACCACCTAATACTTACCTAATGATGTTACGCCTCAGATATGCGTAATATTTACTTCTTGATCGACAACGTTCACAAGTATGAAAAGCCGTACCAGTTCAAGATGGGTGGGCGGTAAGCAAGTGGTTCCACTTTGGCCGGTTGGCTGAATCGGGTGACGTGCCGACAAACAGAAAGACAGACCAAAATTTCTGCGTTGAAGTTCCCGAAGAAAGACTATCGTCTTTAAAAGCTGCGCCACAGTCCCCTACCCGCCGCATGCTTCGCATAACATCGACTCCCACGGTACGTGGGATCTGCCGAATTTTTTTTATCGATGTCCCTTGTGATTTCAAGTTGCCAATTTCATTGTTTGTCATTCATTATGGCATTTCATTGTTTCGCTCATGACCGTCGTTGTTGCCTGCAGCAACACAAGCGTAGCGCTGCTACGCACTTGTGTGAAGGCTAACTTCCCGGTAAGGAGGAACGAAAAAGTTAGGAGGAAGCATTGCGATAGAAAGAAAGAAAGAACGAACAATAATAGGTCATACACGCACACGCGAAGCTTCGATCGATTGCCCCCATTTTCCCGATTAAGGAAAGGGCTCCTAATTTTTGTTATTTCTGTCTAATAACTTTCCGCACCTCATTCCCCCCCTCCTTCTTTTTTTATTTTACAAACGCGGAGTAGCATACCGGATTCCTCGCTCTGGCTAACCTCCTTGCCTTTCCCTTTTCCTTTCTTTCTCTATGCATCTCTTTCCCTCTCTCTCTCTTTCTGTTTGTTCCGGATATTTATATGCAAGCTCTCTCCTCGCAGTGCGACTCGCAACGCCTGCACGACAATCATTTTCATCCTATTAGGCCACAAGGCCAAGGTCCGAAAGTCGCATATGCCGTTGTCTGTGGACGAACGAACAGTTCCGAATGTCTCTAGGACGATTACAAATGAGCGGCGCGTGACAGGGCCGCGGTTCGCATTAATAGATGACACCCGTCGAAAACAGCGACGCGGCCACGCGCGCTGGTCTTCCAAACGTCCATCGCTTCGTCGGTTACCGGCACCAGTGATCGATCGGCAACAGCGAGCCATCGCGTCGTAACCGCGTGCTGTGCTCACGCAAGCAAGCACGTGGTGCAAGCGCCGCCAATTTAACGCGTTCGGAATGAAGCCCGTTGTTTAGTGGGATGCAGGAAGGGAGAGAGGATGGGGAACATAGGGGGGGGGGGTGCAGTCGATGGAAGTGTGCCTGTCGCGTGTGCATACGCGAAACCGCACTAGGCTGAAACACAGACGCCACGCAGTCGCCGTTGTCCCTTGCTGTTCGGTCGTGGCTCGAGAGATCGATAGAGGATTGTGACGCAAGGGGACTTCCCGCCTACGCTCGCCTAACTTCGCTCGTCGACTTCCAGCTCTCGTCTACGAATTTATTTCGGTCTCGCCCGTATAGCAAACTGCCGGACCAGTTCTAAATAAGGTTTGTTCATTCATTGCGCAACTTTGAAAAGGAAACTCGGTGGTCGGAGAGCACCAAGGCGAGAGGTAGTAGATAGTAATCTGCAAATGCGTATGACATAAAACGCTTCTTGTTCTTATCGGAGGTAATGTTAAGGCTCGCGAGATATGCAAAATCGAACGCAAAGCTTAAGCTATTCGCGTTGTTTCAGACTGCGACGGTGCGCTTCCCATATGCATAAGCTGCTTTTTTTCGTAATTTCCAACCATACGTCATTAAGTATTCATTGTTTTAAAATAAGTCATACATGTCCGTCCGTAGAAAAGAGAAAAAATATTTTTTTTAATGTATCATCAATTTCCCCGGTAACTTCGCTCGCTACGTGCCTTATTTCTGTTGAAAACGTTTCTAGATTTGTTTTTGCTTTTTTTTACAATAAGGTTGGCGCGAGAAGAAGCTTCAAGGAAGATGTTAACTATTGTTTTCACGAAAATATCAATAAAATTGATATATTGGAGAAATATCGTAAATTTTAGAGGGGATGTGCAGAAAACGTAGGAAGCCTACAAGTTGATTATAGGATGAATAATAATTACTAAGTCTTTGTTGGGTTTTGTCTAGAGGTGTTATACAGAGTGCTTCAAGAAATGTGTCTGAACATCCTCGAAAAACGCCCGGCCTGAGCGGAAAGCGCAGCACAGTCACAGCGAAAGCTTGGAGAGCGGCATTTCTACAGCCCCTTGTAAACTCTCTTGGGGCTACTGATAAAAGTACACAGGCGTAGTGTACACATGATAAAAGTACACTACGCCATAAATCATAATTTTTGTGAAGTTGGGAAGCACCCACTAC
>NC_051180.1:86254601-86264867 GCF_013339695.2 Rhipicephalus sanguineus
TGGGACGCTGCCTTGCGTAGCTCCAGCCTAGCCAACCAGAAATGGGTCTCCCAGCAAGGCCGCGATGCGGCTGTCAGGCTAGGCCTTTCAGTCCCGGCGTGGGAGCCCTAAACGTGTTCGCGCGATTCTAGCAGGACGTTAATAAAGTTATTCCATTCCATTCCATTGACTTAATTTAGGCGCACTCGGCGAGTGTATTCTCAGCAGTGTTGTACACGTTCCTCTAAAACAGGAACGAAGGCTCGTTCCTCGTTCCTTCCCAATCTTGGAACGAGTTCCCGTTACAAGTTCCTTCAGTACGAAAGGAACGCGTTCCAGTTACTTTTCAAAAATTGGAATTGTGTCGTTACTTTTACGTTACATTTGAATTTTTAATCAAAATTGCCGGATAATCCCGAGGCGAAATAAGGGGAGCAACTTAAAGCTAACATCGAGCTACATATTTTACAAATTTGACATCGCCGGCCGTAGGTTAAATGTAGATCAAATGAATCTAAAGAAACGCTCCTAGACGAATTTTTTATAGACCGCCGGACCATACTACAGACATGTTTCGTGCTCGTCTATTACAAGTTCAACACATGGGGCACTATCCACGCCAGTCTTCAAATGCGCCGTCATAATACTGCGCTTCAGATATTCAAACAGAAATTCCTACACATGCACCAATATAAATGTTCCTTTCGCAGGAAACCACATTGAAAAGAACAACACATAGGCGTTTAATGATTCAATACCGCAGTGTGAGTAGAAAATAATAAATAAAGTTCGCAACTTAGTAAATCCCTTGTTCGCACTCAGCAAGATTCGCATCTCGATGTTGGTATCCGACAGAGTAACCTGTTTTCTCGTCAGCACTTCATTGACAATGTTGAAGAGCCGTTCCATCAAGTGCCTGAGGGTACTGTGGTGTTGTACACAAAAGGGACAAGTCAACCATGGTTGTAGGGGCGAGGGCAGGCTCAGAGGAAGCAAAAACAATGAATCGTGGATGTACGCGTATCATTTATTGCATGACAGACGTTATCGGTGCGGCGGCTGTCGAACTGAACTATAATAAAAGTTGCACGTCGGTGCTTCACTAATTTCCTGCGGTCTCTGGCGTTGTGATTGCCTCCTCTGTCCCATGCACGTCAAACACCAGATTCGCCATGCGAAGCAGTCAGCGAGTACTTCTATGCTGTAATTTCCGTCTTTGAGCCAAGCGTTACGAGGTGGATCGACGTGTTTTTGTAGTTGTAGTAGCAGTGTGCACATCGTGGGCTTACCAGGCATGTCGACAACACTGGCGTTTAAACGGCAACTTATGGTGCGACGTAACGTCAGCCCTCACGTTAGAGTAGATACCTCAGTATTATCGAAAGTAAGTGCACTTTATGATGCAATCATGGGAGTATGATACGTAACTTTCGTTAATGTATTCCTCCGGGGTCGAGCAATGCTTCAATATAGCTCCCTAAATCAAAGGAATACAACTGCCATCTGTATTAGACTGCTATAAAAGCGGTGGAAACACTGGAACCAGAAACGTTAATCTGATATGGCGCCTGTATTGTAGGAGTACATATGTAGTGTTTATTTCTTTCTCGTAAAATTAGATAGCCAGCACCACAACCACAGTTGACGTTGCACCGACATTACGCCTGCATAGGTTGTTTTATAGACCTGGCGTTGGCTCTGTGATGAAATACCTGATTGCCATGCAGAATGCTTGGGTTCGATCCTGCTTGGACCCATGATTTCTATTCTTCCCATTCGTCGGGTCAACGCTGCCGATGTCGGTTTTTCTTAACGCTCTCGCATTTAAGTTAGCAATGTCTGTTCCCGCCATTCCTAGGTAGATGTAAACTGTCAATCACCTGTGGCGCACACCCGTATACGTCGGCCCGTGGTAAACTGGTATGTGCCAGGAAAGGGTTTGACGAAGTACGCGACAGGATTTTCATGGTATTCATGCCATGACCCCACAGTCACATTCGTCAAATCCTCTTACCCTCCCACGCCAATTTTGGTCGACACGAAGTTAAGGAGGCGATTGTGAGATCGTCCAGACGTAGGCGGCTAGATAGATAGATAGATAGATAGATAGATAGATAGATAGATAGATAGATAGATAGATAGATAGATAGATAGATAGATAGATAGATAGATAGATAGATAGATAGATGATAGATAGATAGATAGAAGATAGATAGATAGATAGATAGATAGATAGATAGATAGATAGATAGATAGATAGATAGATAGATAGATAGATAGATAGATAGATAGATAGATAGATAGATAGATAGATAGATAGATAGATAGATAGATAGATAGATAGATAGATAGATAGATAGATAGATAGATAGATAGATAGATAGATAGATAGATAGATAGATTCTGCATGATGTGCTGTGTGCGGCCGCCTGTTCAAGGCCGAGGAACGTTTGCAGAAGGAACGCCGTTCCCTATGCCGTTCCTACGTAAACGTAACGAGTTACCGTTACAGTTCCACCGATCCTCAATGGAACGGTGGCGTTCCTCCGTTCCTCCAAAAAGGAAGTAGTTCCTGGAACGTCGTTCCTTGGAACATCGTTCCGTACAACAACTTCCTCGCAAGTGCACTATTGGTTGCCAAGGAAGCCCGTAAGGCTCCCATGATATATTTCCTCAGGGTCTCAATAAAGTTAATTCCATCTCTCTCTTTCTCACGTTAACGTATGTTTTAATGCGTGGTGGGAGAGTTAAATCGTGACCGGGCGTCACACAATGCGAATTACGGAACTAGTGGGACGTTTGAAGCTTCCAACCCATTACAAGGGGCTCAGCCATAATACTTCATCGTCATCAGCCCGCGCATCAACAATGTGCGCATAATGCCTTACAGATGGTACCTCGCTTCTCCGCAGAATGACGAATAATGCCGTGGTGGGTGCTTCACAACTACACAAAAATTATGATTTGTGGCGTAGTGGGTACGTTGCTAGTGTACTTGTATTGGTAGCCACAAGAGAGTTTATGACGGGCTCTAGAAATGCCGCTCTTCCAGCTTTTACTGCGACTGTGCTGTGCTGCGCTTTCGGCGGAGGCCTGGCGTTTTTTTTTTTTTTTCGTACGGTTCTCAAAGCTACAGTTTCCCTTCTCTAAACTAGTTCTTTATTGTGTGTTTAGTAAAAGTCGTCGCCTCTTAGAGTACTATGTACTCTACTATGGTGCGTTTACTTCAGAAGGCACATGCACCACAAATAGGGTCCGATGTGTTTAGAACAAAATGTGAACGATTTGAAGTACCATATGGACTTCAACATGAGGGAGCAATAAGCCGCCCCGGTTCTCTGTGTGTGGGTGTTCGAAAAAAATCACAGCATATCCACGGAGTGAATGATGATGAGTGGGCGAAGCTGCGGAGGTTCATCGGTAAACCGTGAATCTTCCGTGAATTCTGCCCAGTACATCATCACCGACGTGAGATCGGGCGCGTTTATACTAAAGGTTCGATGAGTTATGACGACTTGCAGCTCACTTTAATTTTACATGTACGCTGTGAATTTTCATTGTTTAGAAAACCATTGCTTAGAAAACATCTGGCGTCTTTCGTTAAGCAGCTCGCGTCTTTTCGTTTTGCTTTAGAAACATCTGGCGTTCTTTCGTTTTGCTTTTAGAAAACATCTGGCGTCTTTCGTTGGTTTATTTCATCAATCAACGGCGTTTTGAACAAAATTTTTATTGTTTAATCACGCACAGGAGAAATCTCACCAGGCACTACCTTGGAGGTAAACAATGGCTGCTAATGGGAATGAGAGACAGAAGAAGTCGGCTTTTAGCTAACACTTACACTTCTACTAACGTTTCCTACTGGAACAGTGCCAATGGCTGCTAATGGGGAATGAGAGACAGAAGAATTCGGCTTTTAGTAAACGCGCACGCTGCGAATTTTTTATTGTTCAACAACGCACAGGAAAAATCTCCCACCGGCACCACCTTGGAGGTCAAGATCTGGTACTAGCGTTACGACTGGTTACGCACTACAACGATTACGAGAGACGAACGGGTGCCGCCTTAAAGGGACACTGAAGCACTTTTTAAAAAAGATGACTTTGGAATGTGTAATCATAGTTTGATCCTTGCTGAATACGAAAACCAATGTAAGAGTTCACAGATAGTGAACGCAAATGGGATTTCTTGGCAAAAAAAGAGCGGCTGCAGCCGCAGGGCTTTTTGAACTGCTGAGCGAAGGCGGTGACGTCAACTTCGGTATGGCGCGTCATCGGCGCCTTCAGCTCTGTAAAAGCATAGCCTTCGCGATCAGTTCCACCAACGCGCGCAGCCAAAAGTAGTCACGGAGGCCACGGCTCCCGCCAGAACCACGGTGGTAGGATAAAAACAGGTGGCCCATCGAGCGCCGCGAGCCGCGTTGCCGTACTGCTCGAGTTGCTCGCGCCGCCGCTAGGTTCGCGACGAGTTTTTGGGCCGAAGACGCGCATTGCAAGCTCTCGCTGGGCTGTAAAAACCGGTTTTTTTTTAGCTAACTTTGGGGCTTTAAACCGTTGTTTGTGCTTTTACTAGCTTGTAGTGGCTGTCTGCCAGCTTCGACCGCAAAATTGAGAGCGCCAGGCTTTATGAAGCTTAAAATTTTTTAATCGGCGCGGGTAGTCCCGATATGACTGTCACAGGGTGCCGATTGCAAGAGAAGCGCGCGTATTTTTTTTTTTCGAAAGCGTGCAAAATTCTACCGGCGAGTGTATAGAGTAAAAAAAAAGCATTTGGTTTTCACGCTATCGTATGTATGTCGGAGGACAGTAGCTGGCGGTATTTCCGTGGAATTGCATTTCTCCGCAACTGCAGTCGCTTTTCGTCTTTCGGCGCAGAGAGAAGACACAGCCTTTCTTTGCACGTTTTGTAACCAGATTTGCAATTTCGAGCGAAGCATTTCGTCCATGGTGGCCGCCGCATCAGCGGCACAGATCGAGCCACCGTGGTTTCAGCCGTGGTTCCAGCTTACAAAGTGAGCGGAAACACCGATGCGGTCGCGCGCGTCGGTTTGACAGAGCGCAACAAGCGCGACGCATCAGAGCGGATCTCAAGCCGTGGGGTCACCTAATCACGACCACAGTGATCTGGCCGTGATCATGACTCGAAGGCTGATTGCGACTTTGCGACGCTGGTTGCGTCGCATAGGGACGCTCTTGCTCTTCGGACGCTTGCACCCACGGACGCCTCCGCATTTATCGAAGATGACCAGCAGAAAGAAGAGACGCGGCTGCAACGCTGGTTGCGTTGCATGCTTTCATTAGTGGCGCGTCCGTTCTAAGCGATGGCAACTCTTCAGTGTTGCTCTAGGCCTCTCTGGTGTGATAAATACACCGTGGATCTCTTTCTCAAAAGAAGATGTAAATTGCAGTTTAAATGCTCGCGACGCACACTGGCCACATGCTTTCAAATGCGCCGGAGCGGAGATATCGGCCCAGAGTATACCTGCTGCCACCTTGCGGAAAAGCGGCGGCAACTCGAGCACCTCCGTGACACGCGCGGCGCATTGGCGGAGCGGCGCGTCGGGCCACCTGTTATTCTACCACCGTGGCCAAAACCACCGACGATGACGTAGTTCCGGTCACGCCCACACTTTCGGCGCGTTCGCGTGGGCGGAGGGGCGGAGCAAGACGAACCTTTCTTTCGCGTGTTTTAAAGCTCCTGCTGCCACAACAGCGAAAATAATTACCCATCGTCGACAATAATGTTGTCCCTTGTTAACAACAAAGTTTACCGAATTGTAAACCACTGCAGCCTCCCTTTAAGGAGCTTCGCCCCTAAAGGTTGACGAGTGAAAACGGATAGCGAGATCCTGCCCCCATGCGCACTTCGTCACTTGACCATATTTAAGAGCGCGGCTAAGGGTGTGTTCACATGTAATGGTGGGCAGCATAGCGGAGCAACCAGGAGCAAGGGATGTCGCGAGGCCCTTCCTCCGCAGTGGCGAACCTGCACACACTAAGTGGTCTGAAGGAATATGCGGGCAGTAATGTGTCGGTGCTCGGGGTGTAAGGGGTGCGTCGGCCTTGAATGACCACCAAAACCACGAAGATATGTAACATGGGGAGCCGCGATGGCAAGTCATTACCACGCATATTACTGCACATTACTCGTACTGTGACACCTGTTTACAGGACGCGTATTTGGGGAAGTACGAAAGTGACTTCCGTGCAGCTCCAAGCAGCGGCATGGCTGTGTGGCAGAACACCTGCTTGCCTCGCAGACGGCCTGGGTTCGATTCTCACTCGGACCCAACATTTTATATTATTATACATTCGCAGTTTTCGGGACTTTGTCACAGACAATATGCGATGGGACTTTCTCACAAGCAACGGCGACAGCACGCGAAGAGGGCGATGATTTGTCGAGTCACAGCCAACGGCGCCGTCTGACAACCGAACGCCGACGCGGAAGTCTGCGATACAGCTCTTAACCTATCGCGTAAAAGACTGCTCAGACACCGAGCCAAACGGCGAAGTCGACGTGCAAGATGTGGTAAAATTTGTCTCAATGTGTGGGAAAAAAAATGGATTGGTTCGCCGGGAAGACGCTCAACTATATTGTAACCATTTTGCACCCTTAACCGATTTTAAGGAACCAAAACAGCGTTTTTTCGAACACCGAAACCTGCAAAAAGAGGTCGTAAAGTTGTTTTGCTTTCCCAAGTAGCCTTTTTGCTTCATTAGTGTCAGCCTCAGCAGAAGGTCAGAGTGGACAGGCGCAAGTAGCATCAAGGCACGTGCCCAGACTACACACTGACCAATATATGTCGCATCGGGATGTGGATATATTGAAAAACCTCTGGCACCCTGTATGGCTTTATTCGCGAGAAGCGGTAGCAATGGAAGTGAAGTGAGCAGCATTGGAACTCAAAGAAACACAAACATTTCTTCTGCTGGTGTGTGGCGGTGCTGTATGGTGACCAACTAATGTCCACGAAGCCCCGCATCTGCAAGCTGTGACTGTCATCTGAACGCAACAGACTGTGTATGCCATGTTTCCACTGTGGACTTACATAAACGTCAGCTAGTGTTCCTGCAAGACATATGTGATGTATGCTGAGAAAGGGTGTCATATTCAATCAGGTGACTTCTAGTTCACTAGGACACCTCTGCTTGTAATTCACCATTTTCCCTAGATATGTTTGCAACTTCATGGTTCTGAATTCGAGTTTAACTACAACCTAACTTAACCATATGCGTGCATTATTTTTGCGTTGTGCCCATTTCTAGTGTATTTGTTTGTTGTTTGGTAATTTGGCTGTACCTTGCTTAGGGGTGCTGACAAAAAAATTTTGGCCTCACGTTTTTTGCTGCCATAGGTTGCTGGGGGCCGTTAGTCAACACGGCACATCGTTTGCTGCAGCGCATGACAATAATGAATTGCAGGCTCTCATTACCGACCAGTGTCATTTCGGTTTCAAAAGCGACAAGCCTCCGGGTTCAACTGTCACCACCTAGCGGGTGCTGCGCTCTATCACCTCCCACACAGAACTGTGACGCACTTCCGCGCGGTTCGTGAGCAGCCGCCGAGAAGTAGGCTGCTGGAGCGAACGCGGCAAGAAATGGCGGCTATGACGTCATCATAACTTGTTGCAGCGTGGTCAAGTGCGGGAACTAGGGGACACTGAGGGTCACCTTTGAGGGTTTCAATAGCGCGAGGGTGTCGATCGCTCACGTAAACTTCAAAATTCATTTAAAATACCTTCCAAGCTGTATTCGCTGTTGATACTTTGCAGATGTTCACGGGATCGATCCCGCAGGCTATCTCTGCCGCGAAACTTTCTGTCAGTACCCTTTTATTGTGCTGCACTGATTTGTTAGTGCAGCATGTTCAGTGAATGTTAAGGCATTTACTGAACATTGAAGCAGTTGCCAGCCTTCTGACGCTATAGAAATTATTTCAGTCATGCTGTGTGATTTCTCGTTTGTCTTGGTTTAATCTCTTGTGAATGTGGATTTTACTCTCCCTCCCTTTTGGGCCACCCTGTCAGTTCTGTTTGCATTCGACTGCTTAGTGTGTTACATGGACCATCTACTCAGTTAGCAGGGTCGTTAAATGCTGCTTACTTTAACAGTACTGGCCAAATGCAACAGAAATGGCGCTGTTTTGGTTTTTGTATTCCACAGTGCAGTGGTGCCTTGTTTGAGTATTTTATCCTAGTCTTGCATATATGTACATCTTATCAGGCCTTGCTGTGCTACACATTGCGGCAGTCGTGCCAGTACCTTGTTCAAGATTTTTGCTGCTGCGCGAACGAATCTCGTCATGCCAGTACCTGGCGACATATTAATACTAATGTTTGATGTCCAGCCTTGTGTTTTATTTTAATGCTTGTTTGTACATTGGTTGCAATTAGTGGTGACACTTTCACGCTGTTGTGTGATGCCAGTTGTACTTTTCTCGTAGCGTGCAACTGTTTACTGCAAAGTTTCGGTTAGTTCTCCTGATAGATAATTGTTCACATACTTACATTCATTCATTTGTGCAGCTGTTTTCTTTTGCATAACCTTGCTTAAACCTGAAAATCTTTGTGGCAACTTGGACGCTGTTGAGTGATGACAGTTTTACTTCGCTCATAGCGTGTAACTCTTTACTGCGAAGTTTCGCTTGGTATTCTTGATACATAATTGTGCGCATGACTTGCATACATGCATTTGCGCAGCTTTTATTGCGACAGCAATTATATGGACCCTCTCGGCTGGTTTTTGCCGTCGGCGTCACCGTCCTGTCCCGTATATATATGGGTCATTCCATGCCAAATCACCCCGCTTTTTTCCGACCATCACAAATATGGCTGAAAAAATTTCCACGCTTTTCTTGAAGTTGAAATCGTTCTGCTCGTTTATTTCCGTTGCCAAAAATTTTCCCGCCTGTTTGTGAGAGTCTGTAGTTTTGCGCCGACTGAGCTAAAGGGCATCAAACAACAATTTTTTTCAAAGGGCGTTTTATAGGATGCTTCAATAAAATGGATTTCCGGCAAGCTAATGAAGTGATGTAACTGTAAAAATAATGACTTATTTATGTATATCAATTCTTCGAGGGCTTTTCGCACGAGCGAAATTGAATAAACGTGCAAAGTTTTGATATTTTTTCCAGGAACAAGGCAAACTCAAAGTAGAAATTATTATATACTGAAGCCTGTCGACATACTACAAAACAAAATAATTTAGTCGCTGAAGGTGTAGCAATCGTCTGAAAAATATTGCGAATTTCACTTTTTTTAGAAAAGCTCTGTATTCATCGTCAAAAAACTTGCCTGGTGGTCGGACTAAAATATGCGCGATACTAACTTCATTTGAAAGCTCTATGTATTAGCTGAACATAGAAAAAGTTACACAAAGGATATTATTTTTTTAACTTGAGAAATATTTTTTGAAATTTTTGAAATTTTGAAGGAATGGGGTTGCTTTATAGACAGCACCATGTTTGACGTCTGCATCCCAGGTCAGTGGGCATGGGCTGAGGATTGCCTTTGCAAGTGCTTCATGCCGCTTGAGTTACGTCGGCGAAAAGCTGGTGGAGATACAAAATTTCAAAAAATATTTCTCAAGTTAAAAATAAATACCCTTTTGTAACTTGTCTATGTTCAGCTAATACATAGAGCTTTCAAATGAAGTATCGTGCATATTTTTAGTCCGACCACCAAGGCAAGTTTTTTGACGATGAATACAGAGCTTTTCTCAAAAAAGTGAAATTCGCAATTTTTTTCAGACGATTTGCTGCACCTTCAGCGACTAAATTATTTTATTTTGTGGTATGTCGAACAGGCTTCAGTATTAATTAATTTCTAGCCTTTGAGATTGCCTGTTCCTGGAAAAAAATATCAAACTTTGCACGTTTATTCAATTTTGCTCGTGCGAAAAGCCCTCGAAGAATTGATATACATAAATAAGTCATTATTTTTACAGTTACATCACTTCATTAGCTTGCCGAAATACCATTTTATTGAATGCATCCTATAAATGCCCTTTGAAAAAATTGTTGTTTGATGCCATTTAGCTCAGTCGGCGCAAAACTACAGACTCTCACAAACAGGCAGGAATTTTTGGCAACAGAAATAAACGAGCAGAACGAGTTTTGAACTTCAAGAAAAACGTGGAAATTTTTTCAGCCATATTTGTGATGGTCGGAAAAACGCTGGTGATTTGGCATGGAATGACCCATATATATATATATATAAGAGAGATAGATAGATAGATAGATAGATAGATAGATAGATAGATATTAAGCCACATAGAAAAATAATTCAGA